>NW_015094504.1:198208-198566 GCF_001431845.1 Calidris pugnax
GCATCACCCCCCCATGCCCTGTGCTCTTCTTCAACACCCAGAGCTTTCCTGCACCCACAGTCACCCCAAAATCCTCTGCCCCGGGGAAGGGAGAGCGGAGTGGGATGATCCGGTGGGATGAAGGGATGGGGAGGGATCCCTGGAAAAATCCCTGCTGATATTAAAGGGAGAATGGGAGCCCCCCCTGCAGCCCCCCCTAACCAGCCCCGTGCACCCCGTTATTACCCCAATGGCCTGATCTGGGGCTCATCTCTCCCCCAGGGACCTGATGGCTGTGGTGCTGGCAGAGGGCTTGGTGGCCCTGGCTGCCGTGGTGGCCTGGGGCTTGGCCACCACCAGCCTCCTGCTGCTGCTCCTG
>NW_015094504.1:199133-203404 GCF_001431845.1 Calidris pugnax
CCCCCGCGCCTCTCCTCTCTCCCCCTCTCCTTCTTCCACAGGGTCCTTCGCGTGGGGGGGGGCAAAAATGGGGGGGGGGGGGGGCTGGCTTCTTCCCAAGGGTTTGCCAGGGATATTGTGGGCTCCGGAGAAATGCCATGGATGGGGAGGGGAGGTCACCGTCCGTGCCAGCAGGGGAAGTCCATGTCACAGTGACCAGTAAAACTGTCACGTCTCAGCTCTAAAACATTCGTCAATGAAGAACAATGATGTTTTTCCTCGAACGCTGAGGCCCTGAAAGAAGCCATTTCCTCCAAAAAGTTTGTGAATCACCATTTTGGGTGTCTATTATATGAGTTAAGTGAAAAGTAGAGGGAATTAATGTACTTGCTTTAGTTTATTCTCCAGTGCTACCGTCATTCTAAATTCAAACCACAGCACTTCAGCCTAACAAAATCTTTGTTCCAAAACAGAGGTTTAATGCCTCAAATGAAGGTCATAACTATTTGCCCGTCTCTAACCTAGATTCAATATTTTCTCCATGTGATTTGAAAAGATCAGAACAAAGGTTCTAGGGTATATTGTAAAAAAAAAATGCCAGACATCACTAAGACATCTGCCCTTTACCCAAACCTATCTAATCTTCGCTTGTGTACAATAATATCTTAGGGAATTAATATTCTGTGATAACCAAAACAGAATCCTACCTTAATTGTTTCACAATAATCTGAAAATATTTGCCCAGAACCAAAAGCAAATGAAAGAATAAACGCAAATTGGATTCATTCCTTCCCTGAAGAAAAGGTTTTCTTAAATGTCATCAAAACTGCTTCCTGCAGTAAAGATAAAACACCAACTCCTCCCAAATTAGTAAAACAATCAAGCATCACATAATTTTTAGTAATTAGACTCATTAACATTCCTTAGAGACGGATTTGATTCACTATATGAAACACACTTTCTTCTTACAAAGCTTGTTTTTTAACCCCAAAGGAAAACTCTAAACAAGTACCAGAGATAGCGAATACTCCATTTTAGCATCTTAAAACTAACTTCCAGTGAGAGAGTAAAACAGTGCCATTAACATCCAATAATCTTCACTTTAAAAGCAGCTCAACATCTAACAAAAAACCTTACGCACACTTGATGGACACTGTATTGAACTCAGGAGACTAAAGAAAGAGAAGCTGTCATAGAGCGAGCAATCATATTATATCCAGCTTTGCCAAAAAACAGATGTTTTTCCGTAGCCGTAGCGCAGCACACAGCAGATCTATACGGTGCTTTACTGAAGTGGACCAATTTCAGAGGTGGCCTATCTGACATCTCTGTCCAGCTCATATGTGTTTTTTCTTTTCCTGTCACTCAGAGGATAAAGCTTTCTGCTGTGATTGACTAGAAGCTTAAGATACACAAATCAAATAACACGAAGGAAGGTCTTCTAAAAAGATGAAACCAAGCCCTGGGCTCGTCCGAGGGGTCAGTCCCCAGGGTCCCCACTGCTGGTGGCATCTCCGTGGCTCCTGGGCCTGGCTGGAGGGCGAGGTGGTGGGATGGGTGGCCTGTCCCCTCCCGCCCCCTGTCCCCACGCACCCCGTGTGCTGTGACAGCCCTCCAGCGTCAGCAGAGGGAACATCCCTCTCCTCGCCCCAAATTCACCCCAAATTGGCTCAATCGGCCCCAAAAGAAGTGTCCCAGCTGGGGCAGAGCGGGGGGAACTGGGATGGGAACGGGGACAGCGGGTGGCCCTGGCCATGGTGTGCGACCCCAGGGGGGTCCCCAGCCGAGGGCTTGCAGGGGTTGAGCGGAGGGGACTGGAGTGTCGTCCCCCCCCCCAGCTGTGGGGCCAGTTGGGACCAGTTGGGACCATTTGGGGCCAGCAGGGACCAGTCGCGACCAGTCAGTGCCGGTCGGTGCCGGCAGAGGGCAGTCGCCGCCCCCCCCGTGTTCCCACTCTGACACCCCCACCCCAGGGGGATTCACAAGTGCCAGGGAGAGTGCACAAGTGCCAGGGGGATGCACGAGTGCCGGGTGGGGGGGTGTATGAATGCTGGAGGGGTTGCACAACTGCCATGAGGGGATGCACAAGTGCCAGGGGGATGCACGAGTGCCAGGGAGAGTGCACAAGTGCTGGGTGGGGGGGATGTATGAATACTGGAGGGGATGCACGACTGCCAAGGGGAATGCACAAGTGCCAGGGGGATTCACAAGTGCGGCAGTCGCCGCCCCCCCCGTGTTCCCACTCTGACACCCCCACCCCAGGGGGATTCACAAGTGCCAGGGAGAGTGCACAAGTGCTTTGGGGGATGCATGAGTGCCAGGGGTGGGGATGTATGAATGCTGGAGGGGTTGCACGAGTGCCAGGGGGATGCACGAGTGCCAGGGAGAGTGTACAAGTGCTGGGGGGATGCACGAGTGCCGGGGCGGGTGGATGTATGAATGCTGGAGGGGTTGCATGACTGCCATGAGGGGATGCACAAGTGCCAGGGGGATTCACAAGTGCCAGGGGGATGCACAAGTGCGTGGGGGGGTTAATACACAAGTGCCCACTTGTCTCCCCTGCAGCTGAGGCTGGCCAGGCTGGGCTCCTGCGACGGGGGAGCAGCGCTGCCGGGAGGTAGGTGATGGGACATGGGGATGTCCCTCTGTCCCTCTCCATCTCCGGGGACCCTCACACACCCAGGGACACGGGGATGAATACACAAGTGCCCACTTGTCTCCTCTGCAGCTGAGGCTGGCCAGGCTGGGCTCCTGCGACGGGGGAGCAGCGCTGCCGGGAGGTAGGTGATGGGACACGGGGATGTCCCTCTGTCCCTCTGCCATCTCCGGGGACCCTCACACCCCCAGGGACACGGGGATGTCCCTCTGTCCCCCTGCCATCTGCCAGGACCCCCACACACCCAGGGACACGGGGATGTCCCTCTGTCCTTTGGGGGATGCATGAGTGCCAGGGGTGGGGATGTATGAATGCTGGAGGGGTTGCACGAGTGCCAGGGGGATGCACGAGTGCCAGGGAGAGTGTACAAGTGCTGGGGGGATGCACGAGTGCCGGGGCGGGTGGATGTATGAATGCTGGAGGGGTTGCATGACTGCCATGAGGGGATGCACAAGTGCCAGGGGGATTCACAAGTGCCAGGGGGATGCACAAGTGCGTGGGGGGGTTAATACACAAGTGCCCACTTGTCTCCCCTGCAGCTGAGGCTGGCCAGGCTGGGCTCCTGCGACGGGGGAGCAGCGCTGCCGGGAGGTAGGTGATGGGACATGGGGATGTCCCTCTGTCCCTCTCCATCTCCGGGGACCCTCACACACCCAGGGACACGGGGATGTCCCTCTGTCCCTCTGTCCCTCTGCCATCTCTGGGGCCCTCACACACCCAGGGACACGGGGATGTCCCTCTGTCCCTCTGCCATCTCCGGGGACCCTCACACACCCAGGGACACGGGTACCACACTCCAGGTGGCCTGGGGTGGGATGGGGACCTCCCCACCCCGGCTCCCGCTGCAGGTTTGGGGTGCAGCAGGAGGACGGGGACCCCCCCAGGCGTGGATCCCTGGGGACAGGCCACGCTGGGGTCCGAAGGTCCCCAGGGCCCAGCCTCACCCCAGCCCAGCCCGGTTAATTATTTGCCTGGATAATGAACTTGGAGGGGCTGGTGGGACTTTGAGCCAGCCCTTGGCCCAGACGTGTGGGGCTGCACCATCCTCCTCCCTCCCCAAAATTCCAGCTGGGGTCACAGCAGCCAAACAGGGTGGAAATTAGTGAAGCTCGTTAGCAGCAAGAAGCTAATTGCAGTTCCCCCGGCACGGAGGGGAGGATGGGGATCCCCCACGGCTCACAGGAAGCTGGTAGTCCAAAATTAGCCCCAAAAATTCCCAGTTATATAAAGGATCCCAGTAAAACCTGCCGCGAGTCCCAGTTCCTCCGGCCAGGACCCTCCAGCTGCTTTAAAATCCCCCCTCCCGGGGCTGCTCCGACCCGGCAGGAAGGGAATTGCCTGGGAAAGCTTTAAAAAACCCCGATGTTTTCATGCTCCAAACCTTCCCTTTTTACTTTTCCGTGGAGCCAGGAATGAGTTTCTCTTCCCCTTGACACCGGGTGTCGCTGGGTAATGGGGGTGATTAAACCCCTCTGTTAATTGCCCCTTTTCACCTCACTCTGGCTTCAAGATGCTCCAGTGAAATCCCTGCTCCTCCTTGCACTGGGGAGCCCCTGAGTGTTTTATGGGGTGACCCCACCAGCCTGCCCCCCCCCGTACCCCATTTCTGGGGCTGCCCCATCTGTGTTCCCCCCCC
>NW_015094504.1:203414-217933 GCF_001431845.1 Calidris pugnax
ACCCCCCTCATCCTCTCCTCATTTTCTGCAGTGGGGTGGAGAAGGGACCCCCCAAATGTGAAGCCTTGGCCCCCCCTGGGGTGCTGGGGTGCACCTTGCTGGGGGGCTGACAGCGGGGGGGCTCGTGTTGGGGTGTGTGGGTTTGGATGCTCACACTGGGGCACTGATGTTGGGGTGCTCATGTTGGGTTGTCCGTGCTGAGGTGCTCAGGTTGGGATGTTCTCTTTGGGGTGCTCATGGTTGGGTGCTCATGTTGGGGTGCTCACATTAGAGGTGCTCCTACTGGAGTGTTCACATTGGGGTGCTCATGTTGGGGTGCTTATATTGGGGGTGCTCACATTGGGGTGCCCATGTTTGGATGCTCCCATTGGGGTGCTCATGTTGGGGTGCTCACATTGGGGTGCTCATGTTGGGATATCCATGTTGGGATGCTAACACTGAAAGGCTTGTGTTGGGGTGCTCATGTCAGGTTGTCCATTTTGAGGTGCTCAGGTTGGGATGTTCTCTTTGGGGTGCTCATGTTGGGATGCTCATGTTGGGGTGCTCATGCTGGGATCCCTACTCTTGGGGTGCTCACATTGGGGTGCTCACATTTGGGATGCTCATGCTGGGGTGCTCACATTGAGATTCTCATGTTGGGGTGCTCATGTTAGGTTGTCCATGTTGGGATGCTAACAGAGTGCTCATGTTGGGGTGCTCATGGCTGGGTGCTCATGTTGAGGTGCTCACATTGGGGTGCTCACATTGGCATGTTCATGCTGAGGTGCTCATGTTGGGGTGCTTGTGCTGGGGTGCTCACTTTTGGGGTGCTCACGTTGGGGTGCTCACATTTGGGATGCTCACGTTGGGGTGCTCATGTTGGGGTGCTCACGCTGGGATCCCTACTCTTGGGGTGCTCACATTGGGGTGCTCACATTTGGGATGCTCATGCTGGGGTGCTCACATTGAGATTCTCATGTTGGGGTGCTCATGTTAGGTTGTCCATGTTGGGATGCTAACAGAGTGCTCATGTTGGGGTGCTCATGGCTGGGTGCTCATGTTGAGGTGCTCACATTGGGGTGCTCACATTGGCATGTTCATGCTGAGGTGCTCATGTTGGGGTGCTTGTGCTGGGGTGCTCACTTTTGGGGTGCTCACGTTGGGGTGCTCACATTTGGGATGCTCACGTTGGGGTGCTCATGTTGGGGTGCTCACGCTGGGATCCCTACTCTTGGGGTGCTCACATTGGGTTGTCCATGTTGGGATGCTTGCTTTGGGGTGCTCACGTTGGGGTGCTCATGTTGGGGTGCTCACGCTGGGATCCCTACTCTTGGGGTGCTCACATTGGGTTGTCCATGTTGGGATGCTTGCTTTGGGGTGCTCACGTTGGGGTGCTGATGCTGGGGTGCTGGTGTCGGGACGCCACTTTGGGATGCTGGTGCTGGGGTGCTTATGTTTGGGCTCTCCTGTTGTGTCCCCGGGGGATCACCAAACCCCGGGGTATTTCAAGCAGGAGGAGAAACACCCGGTTCCACAGCTTCCCCAGGGCCTCCCTCGCCTTCGGAGCCACCGAACCGGCCGTGCGTCCTGCTCCACCAGCCCCGGTGTTGACAGAGCCCGGGCGCGGAGCGGAGCCTCCTTCTTAAATCAATATTTGACCCAGGGCATGAGCCGCCAGGTCCCGACGCCGCGCTGGCCCCGCGGCCCATCATCAGCAACCCGGGGACACTCAGCCTCTATTTTCTTTGCTTTTTACCATTTTTCTTGCTAAGAGCAAAGAGTGGGGACAGAAGTGGGACCCATTTAATCAATGGGCTGAGGGGAGACCTTCTTGCTCTCTCCAACTCCCTGAAAGGAGGGGGTAGAGAGGTGGGGGTCGGTCTCTTCTCTCAAGTCCCAGGCGACAGGACAAGAGGAAATGGCCTCAAGTTACGGGAGGGGAGGTTCAGGCTGGATATTAGGAAAAATTTTTTCACTGAAAGGGTTCTCAGCCATTGGAATGGGCTGCCCAGGGAGGGGGGTGAGGCCCCATCCCTGGAGGTGTTCAAAAGCCGGGTTGATGTAGTGCTGGGAGGTCTGGTTTAGTGATGATGCTCCTTGTTTGTTGTGTGGGTGTCTATTTTTGTCAGTTGGGTTGACGGTTGGACAAGATGATCTTTGAGGTCCCTTCCAACCTAGAAGATTCTGTGATTCAGTAATGCTACTTTACCCTTGAATTAGCTGGGGATGCTGGGGGTCCCCTCCCTGGCTCAGCGCCCCTTCTTCTCCCTCCCTGCAGGCACCCTCTCTCCTGGTGAACCCCAACAGAAGGAGGACGGCCCCGTGGTGTCGAGGGACCTGGATAATCCCGCTGTGGGGGTTCCAGGCTGGACACCCCATCCCAACAGACCCTCTGAATCACCCCAGAGGACCCCCGAGTTCCTGCGGCACCGGCAGCTGCCGGGTTTGCCCGGGGATGCCGGCACAGCCATGGCAGACCCTGCTCTGGATAACGAGGGACCCATCTATGAAAGCATCCGGGCTGCTGAAAAATCTGGGATGCTGAAAAAGCCTTGGGAAGCTGGCAGTGTCCTGGGGGACTCCCCATCCCTGCCCAATGGGGATGAGCCTGGTGTCTCCATGCAGGAGATCATGGCCCAAGAGGAGCTGAAGAGCGAGGAGAGCTCCATGCAGGAGATCATGGCCCAGGAGGAGCTGGAGAGTAAGAAGAGCTCAGTGCAGGAGATCATGACCCAAGAGGAGCTGGAGAGTAAGAAGAGCTCAGTGCAGGAGATCATGGCCCAGGAGGAACCAGAGAGTAAGAGGAGCCCCAGCCCCATCTATGCCCAGGTCCACAAGCTGCCCCGGGCACCGCAGCCCCCACAGCCCCCCAGTCCCCCCGAACCCGAAGAAGAAACACCTCCATCGCTGCCAGAAAGGCGCTTCGATGTGCCATAGGACACCCCAGAGATGTTCTGGAGCTGCCTGGAGCTCATCTGGTTGGTGCAAGATTGATGGAGGGGTTTCCCAGCCATGGGCAAGAGCGTGGGCAGGCAGAGGCAGCAGCCCTGGAGAGCTGCCCGCTCCCTTCCCAACTCCAACATCAACTTGGAGGTTTATCCCCCAACATCCAGAGTGAGGGGTCCCCGAGGGTCCCTCTGGGACATCCCCAGAGTGGGTGGTGAGGTGTTGGCTGAAGGAAAACAACAGAAGAACCAGGAGTGATTATCTTTTGGAGAAGCTCCAAAAAAAAAAAAAAAGAAATCCCAAAATTACTTCCACACCTCATCCAGCTCGGATTCCCCAAGAAAAATCACCTGGAGCATTGTCTTGCTTCCCGGGAGCCAGAGTTTTTAGATGGGGAGCTGTGTAAATAGTCCTTAATTGCTATTTGAATAATTTTTAATGAGTGTGCTGTGCCCTGCTTCATCCCTGGGGCGGTTTGGATGGACTCTGCCAGGGAAATGAGCATCCTGTGGCCGGGGCTGGGGCAGGGGTGGGGACAGTGGCCGTGTTTTGCTGGATCCTAGGTGTGGGCTGGCCTGATAGAGCACTGGGACCTGGCTTATCTCCCCCAAAAAAGGCTGGCAGAGCCCGGGAAGGCCTGGAGGGCAGCGTGTAGGGGGAGCAGTGGTTACGTGGGGTGGCTGAGATAACGCTGTTGTGTCTGCTCCCCAGAGGTCCCAGTTCCTCCGCTACGGCTCCAACCACCCACCAGCCCCAGGAGGCTCCATGGGGACCAGCACGGCCCCATCACTCCCCTGCCCTGCTTTCCATCAGCCCCACTTTGCCATTTGATGGTGGCCACCAGCAGATGCTCATCCTAAAGAGGGCAGAGGCGAGGAGACCCATTGTCCCCATCCCACCATCGAGGCAGGAGGGTCTGGAAGCTCCCAGCTCCATTCCCCGCAGTCATCCATCCTCTCCTCCCTCCTTCTCCCATCTTATAAACCTCCAAAACAGCCTGAGCTACAACCCCAACCTCTCCTCATAGAATCATAGAATGATTCAGGTTGGAGGAGACCCTTGGGATCATCGAGTCCAACCATCTCCCCTACTCTACAAAGTCCTCCCCTACACCATGTCCCTCAGCACTGCATCTAAACGGCCCTTAAACACAGCCAGGGATGGTGACTCCACCCCCTCCCTGGGCAGCCTGTTCCAACGCCCGACCACTCTTTCGGTGAAAAATTCCTTCCTAATGTTCAGTCTAAACCTCCCCTGTTGGAGCTTGAAGCCATTCCCTCTCGTTCTATTGTTAATTACCTGTGAGAAGAGACCAGCACCAACCTCTCTACAGTGTCCTTTCAAGGAGTTGTAGAGAGTGATGAGGTCTCCCCTCAGCCTCCTCTTCCTCAAACTAAACAGCCCCTTTTTGCTCCCGAGCTCTGCATCCCGAAATAACACCCAGCCGTGTCCCACCAGCACGTGGCATCGTCCCCCCAGACCAATCTCATGGAGCTTTGCTTCTCCCCTCCCACACCTACACTGGTGGCCGACATGCCGCGGGCCACAGCGCAGAAGGCAGGGAGGAGGCTGTGCCACTCTGCGGTGGCTTTATTGGGACTGAGTCAGAGAGAAAAAAAAAAAACCAAAAAAAACGGGATTTCACTTTAAAGGGAAGAAAAAAAAAAAAGTTATTCCTGGCTGAGGAGCTGGGGACGTTTCTATTTTCACTGGTTGCCAGTTGGAAATGTGCTGCGGGGTGAGTCACCGCGGCACAGCCCCGGCACGCAGGAGAGGCTTGGGTGGCCCAGGGCCAGCAGGAGCTGGAGGTTAAGGCTTCCCTGGGTCTCACCCCCACCACCCCAGACCCACCACCCCTGCAAGCTCTGGCTGGTGTCCATGGACACAGGAGCTGCCCCTCGGGGTGGCCGATAACTGATCGCCTAGCATGGTCGGGGGTGGCAGGATCTATATGCTCACATGCCTTCCTATATGTTCATCCACCTTCCTATATGCTCTTCTACATTCCTATAGGCTCACCTGCCCTCCTGTACACTCATCTACTTTCCTCCACACTCATCTGCCTTCCTATAAGCTCATCCATCTTCCTGTGTGCTCATCCACATTCCTATACACTCACCTCCCCCCCTATACACCAAGCTGCCTCACTCACTACACACTCATCCACCTTCCTCCACACTCACCTGCCTTCCTATACACCCACCTTCCTATACATTCACCTGCCTTTCTATATGCTCACCTGCCTTTCTGTATGCTCATCCCCCTTCTTATATGCTTACCTGCCTTTCCATATGCTCAACTGCCTACCTAGACATTCACCTGACCTCCTGTACACTCATCTGCCTTCCTATATGCTCATCCACCTTCCTATATGCTCACCTGCTCTCTTACACGCTCACCTGCCCTCCTATATGCTCATCTGCCCTCCTATAGGCTCATCTGCCCTTCCATATGCTCACCTGCCTTCCTATACACTCATCTGCCCTCCTATAGGCTCACCTGCCTTTCCATATGCTCACTTGCCTTTCTATACACTCACCTACCCCCCTATAGGTGTCTGCGGGGGGGGGGGCGTGTGGCCACTCCATGCTGTCCGCAACCCTGTAGAGAAACAGGAAAAATGGGGATTATAGAGAAAAACCCAGGCTTTGCTGTCACCTGCAGCACCCACCCTGCACCTCTGTCCCCAGGACCAAAGCGCTCCAGCCTTGGGGCAAGTAATTTTAGCAGGATAGGGAAAAAATCTAAATTTTTAGGAGGGTGACGCGTGAAGATCTGAGAAAACTGGAGATTTTCTTGGTTTGAGCCCGGTTTACCCCGGGTCTCTCGGGAGGGGCGTGTGGGCACAGTCCCTGCCCCTTCACAAACATTCCCCCCTCGGCTGATCAAACACCAACGATGTCTTTATGGGTGTCGTAAAAATGAGGGAGTGGGGTCGGAGCATGTGGAAGCTCAGCCAGAAACCAGGAGGGTGAATCTCTACAAAAGAGGATTCCTTTCACCCCGTTCTGCCAGAAGGATCGGGGTTTAGATTTCATGTATCTAAAAAGAGGCATCTTTGCTTCTCTGGAGTTGTCCTTGAAGGCCCAGAGAAGGGGGTGGTGATGTTCCTGGTCTGTAGGTGAACGGGGATGGGAAATAACTCCAGGTTTTCCTTCTCCGCCAGAAAAGGAGAAACCCAACATTCTCTCTCTGCATATTTAATTGAAAAATAGGGTAATACATTAATTAAGTGAAAAACAGAATCACAGAATCAGAATCACATGGGGTTGGAAGGGACCTCTGGAGACCATCTCCTCCAACCCCCTGCCAAAGCAGGTCCACCCAGAGCAGGTCCCACAGGAACGTGTCCAGGCAGGTTGAAAGAGCTCAAGCAGAAACAAGCAGGAAGAGATCAAACCAACCACTTCCTACCTCCTTTCCTATCATATTTCTGTATCCCAAAATTCCCAGGAGAGGGTGAAGGTGCCTCCCGTTCCACCTCCCGCGTCGACGTGTGCTGTGAGACAGGTACGCGAGGACGGAGGTCGGAGAAGGAAGGTGCTGAGATGCTGCAGGGGGTTGGTGACCATCTGGAGCTCGGAGAGAAGACCCTGCGGACACAAAAAGGCAAGCAGCTTCCAAAATAGTCCCAGTATTCCACAAATCAGGAGATGGATTGCAGTGGGAGAGGCTGGTAGCAAAGAGAAGTGGCTCTGGCTGGTTGAAGAAAGCCCTGGGGGGTGGTCAGGAGTCCACCCCGAAATGCCAACACGCTGCTCGTGGAGAGGAACTCGCTGGAAAAACAAACAGAGGCCGAGGAGAGAGACAACCCAAAAGGCAGGTGTTCGGGGGTTTTCTTTACCTGCCGCTCAAAGGACAGGCCGGTTAATTATTAATTTTCCATTTGAAATGAAGCAGGGTGGAAGGAGGAGGGTTGGCTGGGAGAGAAGGTCGGGGCGGCAGGAAGGGCGGGTTGAGATCGAAACGGACGGGCCTGAGAAGAAATGTCTACGATCCCAAAAACCTGCTCAGAAGCACTGCTGAGATCTCATCTGCTGCCAGCAAGCAATGGAGAGGACAAATCCTGCCCGTGCGTCCAGCCAGAGCCCCCCAGCCCCTCTCCTTTACCTCAGGTGGAAGCCCTCCGTAGGGCGCTCCCGGCCCTGGGATGGTTTTTGGAAGGGAGGAGATCCAGGACAAGCCAAGCCTTTGCTGACATCCCCCGTGGAGGGTCTTGAAGGCTTCAGCAACCTGCAGGTCGGTCACTTTGTGAGCCAGAAGTGATGTCTTTGTATTTAAAAGCTTGGACTTTTCTTCCAACTCTCTGTTCTGTGAGTTTCTGGAGCCATCGAACTTTTAGCACCCGGAGCATCCTGCGGCGAGGAGTTCCTCAGCTCCACAGGAGACCAAGATGAAAGGTTCCATGTGTTTTTGGTCTTGTTGCAAACCAGCTTCACTCATTATCCCAGCTAGTAAAGGAAAATTGATTGTCTCTGAGCCGCTCACCATCTTATAGACCTTTATCACTCTCCTCTTTGGTCTTCTTCCTCCTCACCAGTGACACAGTCCATGTGGACCACCATTTCCTCCTTATTCCTGAGCTGAAACAGCTTCTTCTTGTAGGGGAGCCCCTCCACACCTCTCATCATCTTCATTGCTTCGTTCTTCGAACAAGACAACTTTCCCCCACTGAGATGCAGTTGAGAAGCTCCAGCTTGTGCCCGGGGGCCTGCCTCACAGCAAAGAGCCGGGCTCCTTAGCATGAGCACCCCAGCTTTTTCCCTTGGAGCTCCATATCTCACCAGCTTGGATCCACTCAGCTTCCAAAATAACCAGAGCTCAGAAGCAAGACCGAGCCCGTGCCCCGTGCACTTGACCCAGTCCTTTGTGCAGAGCTGGAGATGGCTGAAACCCCGTGGACTGCAAGGAAAGGGCAGCGCTGGCAGGGAAAGCAAAGGGTTAAAAATGAACAAGCCAAAGGAAAGAGAAAAAAAAAAAGCAAACAGGCCGGAGTTTAAAAAAAAAAAAATAACAGTAGAAGGCGGCAAAGAGCAGAAAAGGAAACCTCGTGAGTGGCTCTTCCCCTCTTGGCTTCTCCTGCTCAGAGGGCGAGGAGGGGGGGAGGCTGGAGCCGGGTCTGCTCCCACAGCCGGGATGGTCTCCCCAAAAAATCCCTGGATGAGCAAACCTCTTCCCTGGGAAGGGCAGGAGAGGGATCAGGAGCTCCTTAACGCACCCGCCTGGTTCCTAAACACCCTCCAAGAGGCAAATGCTCTCCAAAAAAGCTGGCTGTCCCCACGTTTGAACATTTCCACGAAAGCCAGGAGCTGCAGCAAGCGGCTAAAAGCACCGTTTCCTCCAGCCTGGGGTGCTTACATCATTTGGAAATGCAGGATTTTGGGACAAGGTCTTGAATGCCAAGAGTGGGCTCCACTTCCCCGTGGGCAGCCAGGAGCCAAGTGGTTTTGCTCCCTCCCCCCTTCCCAGCTCCACCAGCAGCTTGTTGAGACGAGACGAGCCGGCGCTGGCAGTGAGAGCACGGGGAGCCTTGCCCAGGTCTGGCTGGGTGACTTCCCTGGATCACACACAGGAAATTTGGGATAAAATACACTAAATATGTTGTCCGCTTGTATTTTGGGAACGAGGAGGTGTCGTGGTGGCGCAGGCACAGGCCACATGTGACGCCTGGGGGATGAAGGATAACCAGGCACCAGCCCGTTACCATATCGGAAAATAATTATTCAATTACCAAAAACTGGAAGGAAAGAGAAGAGGGAGCCCAGGGGTCCCTGGATGGTTTTAAGGCGACTGCTCCCCAAATGAGCTTTTGCTGATGGGACTCACTCAGTGACCTGCAAGACAAGAGCCCCCTGGCCAGAGCAGGTGCTGGCTTTGGGGGTTTTGCTTTTACATGGTCCACATGGTGCCCGTCAAACGTTGTTTTTTCAGACTGTCAGGGAGCACTCACACCCCATTTCCAAACATTTTCCTACTTGCTTTAGAAAAAGCAATTTTTTTAACATGTGAGTGGGGTGTCTCCGTGGGTCACGGGGTGCCTGAGAAAAGCACCCTGACATTGATTTTTTTTTTTCAGGTAACGGTGATGCATCATGCAAAAAAAGACCATTCCCCCCCCTGCTTTCCCCCCCTCCTGAGAGCTTGTTGCATCAAGCAGGGGCTGAGGGCCAACAGCTGGAAGCAAGAGAGAGGCAGCGGAGGCAATCGGGAGATTTGCAACCCCGCCAAGGGCTCTGCAAACCCCTGCCAAGCGCCCGCCTCTCCTCCTTCCACGGCCCCCTCCCAAAAACGGGGGGGGAGAGGAGGGGCAGGGGCTTCGTTACCGATGTTTACATCCTTCTTTCCTGTTTCCTTTTTTGTATGACAATTGGAAATCCCGAGTGGAGTGCGGCCGGGCTCCTCGCAGCCGCGCCGCGAAGGATAAACAGCCAGGGGAGCCCCTTCTTGGCACTATATATGGGCAAGGAGCTGAACTCCCTTTTTAAATTTTAAAACAAAGAGACCCTTCCCACCACCAAAAAAAAAAAAAAAAAAAAAAAAAAAAGTCGACGTTTTCTTTTTTAAAACGTTCTTCCTCCTGGCAGTTTGTTTCATCTGAGAGAGCTCCGCCGAAACGCGTTCCCTCCCCAGGCACCGAGCGAGCGTCCGGGGCGCCCGGTTTCTTGCCTTTTTGCCCCAAACGTTGCAGGCTGGTTTGTTTACGAGGAGGTGGAAAAGAGCCCAGAGGGCGTCTGGGAGGAAGCCAAACGGCAAAGGGCTGCATTGCATAACCAGGAATCACGGCTGTGTACCACCATCCTCCTCCTCACTCAGAAACGCTGCCGCAGCCGGGAGCCGCCGCAGGACGCTCGGAGCTTCCTCCACGGAGGAGGGTGACGTGGGGAACCCCACCGCCCCCACGGAGATTTCTGGGGTTCCCCCCCCTCTTCTCCTGCTCGTGCCAGACGCTGGGAATAACGGCGTTGCAGAAAGTCTCTCCCCACGTCACGTTTCCCTTGGTGGATAATCTTTTCAAGCACCTCCCAGCGTCCCGCTCGGCGTCCGGTGCCGCTTCCACACAGGAAAATTGGCAAAATGGCATTAAAAGGGTCGTTGGGATGAGAGCAGCAGCTTTTGTGGCAGTGAGCGGGACGGGGCACGTCGCAATAACTGGCTCACTGCAAAAAATAAAAAATAATAATTAAAAAAAAAACGTGGTAGTGAGTGGAACGGGGCACGTCGCAATAACTGGCTTGCTGCAAAAAATAAAAAATAATAATTTAAAAATAAAAAAACAAACTGGGGTTATTTCACTTAAAAGCAATAAGCATGTAAATTATTCCTCGCAGATACCTGCTTCCCCTCTCCCCACACCAGCCCCTGACCACGCAGCGTTTGCCGTGGCAGCTTGGGATGCAGAGCTGCTTGTAAACCTGGGGGGCTTTTCACTGAATTTCACTGAATTTCACTGAATTTTTAGAGTTGGAAGGGACCATAGAGATCATCTAGTCCAACTCCCCTGCTGAAGCAGGATTGCCTAGAGCATGTCAGAGCATGTTACTCAGGAGCATCCAGGCGGGTCTTGAAAATCTCCAAAGAAGGGGACTCCACACCCTCCCTGGGCAGCCTGTTCCAGGGCTCTGGCACCCTCACCGTGAAGACCCTTTCCCCCTCCAGCTGGTCCCGAGCATCGTGCCAGGAAAGGTCACATAATCTGCTCCCAACCAGAAGCTGCGGAGAGGAACACGCTCCAGCCCCCAGACCTCCTGCTCACCACAGCATGGAAGAGCTTCACCTCCTCCCCACGTCCCAGTTCAGGCTTCTCCTACATGTTGGAAGAAGTTGGTGCCCCAAATCCCAGTAATTGGCTTCCTCAAAGTTCTCAGCTTGCCAGAAGGCTCCACAGGGAGATGAACTGCTCTGAATGGTCACCACAGAAGCCTCCTGCCCCACGAGAAGTGGTTTTGCAAGCCTCGCTTCCAGAAGATAATTAGTCATTTGCAGCATGGGAAGTAAGCAGAAAGTCACACTGAGACATGATTGACTTCACATCGATGCTTTTAGCACAGCCCTCGGCATCGTTTTGCCGTGGGTCAACTTGTACCCCTCCAAAAAACTCCCAGGAGTTAGCACAGATGATTTCCTGGAAGGAGCTGGGATAAAGGAACTCTTCTCCTGGAGCTCAGAGGCTTCAGCAGTGGGGATGTGGCCAGGCTTTGTCAACGGTCCTCGAGGTGGTGTTGAATTCACTAATATCGTTGCTGCCATTGAGGTCAAAATTGGGAAAAATAAGGGAAGCTCTCCCAGATCCAGTTGGCTTTTGATAAGGACAGGATTTTAGGCAAATATTCTCCACGTGTGCACCTACACATCAGGCATTTGGGCGCTGCACGAGAACAAGGGGTTGAAGGCAATCATTTTAGATGGACACCACGTCCCACCCAAGAGGCTCCTCACTTCTGGTGGCCAACCTAACGGTGCCAATGAGCTCTGAGGTCCTGCAGGATGAAACACTCCAGAAACAGGGCTTTTAGCTCTTCTTCTGCTGGTCTCAGCTGCTGAGGCTGGATTTGGGAAGGAAGGTGACAAGCAATGACGGGTGGGTTGAGTTGTGTAAGTCAGCACCATTGCAGCCCTCAGGAAGAGGAGCTTCCGTGGCTCAGGAAACCCAAAGGGCAGCGGCCAAACTCGCAGAGGACGCTTTTTAGGAAACGTTCATACTTTCCTTCAACTGCACGATCCATAAAAATGTACTTAATTTTCTCCTCCCCACATCTCTTCCTCAAACGTCTTGGTCCCACGAGGTACGGATTTTAACAGCATCACATTCCAAAGACTGCAAGAATTAGCAACTTTAAGACCTGGATCTTCCCAGTTTGGAGTTGCTCAGTACGTATCGGTCCTTTTGTAACAACAACAATACGCAGGAAAATCTAGTAAAAAAACCCTCCAGTTTATGTGGGTAATTTGGTATCGGTGGCTTGGCTCCGCTGCGTCTCCTATCAAAACAAAATGAATGATATTAATAGATTCAAAATGTCAGTTAAGCAGTTTATCCCGAGCTCGTGTATTCAGAAATGAATAATCTCTTGAGGTCGAGGGACAGAGGCCAAAGCGGAACGTCGGGCAGAGCAGTGGGTGGGTAAAACCAAGGCAAACTTACTCAACTGCTTGGCGTTGCTGGACTCAAACTAACATTTAATATTAATTGAAATTAAAGCGGTGAGTAATGGTCATCCTGTGGACATGGGGGGGGGCTGTTTATGTATGGCATTTTTTCCTCATTGTGTTTTTTCCCCCCCTCTGTTTTAAAATGTTGCGCAATTAACTAAAAAACTGGGTGTGTTGCTCACGTTGCATACATTGCAGTATTGGGAACACTACAAACACAAAGAGTGGAAAAAATAAACCAAACCACCAGAAATAAGCGTATCTTAATTCTACTTACATAAACCAGGCTAAACCATCACTAAATATTTTTAATCAGGATGGGTTCACGGAGATTCACCAAGATTCCCTGTCAAATTCAAGGTTTCGTGGGGCAGGAAAGGAAACCTCTGCTGTAGATAAGGGGTTTAAAAAATTAGAGAAACCAAGGGTAGGAATAAACAGTTTCATGTCCATTCCCCAAGGCAAGAGGGTAACAGATGGAATCCCTCAGGGATCTGGGCTGGGCGATCTGTTGTTCAACACGTCATTACAAAATGTGACCAGGGAGTGAGTAGTGAGGTGACAACCTTTATGGGTGAAATTATCCCAAACAGCCGTGCCTGAAACCAGGGAGAGATCCCACAGCACAGCGCCGTGAGGAGACACAACAGCAGGTGTGATTTGATGCCAGAGACAAACCCATCTTGGAAAAATTACGCTAATCACACGTGTACAGTCGCGGGCTCTAAATCAGCTATTACCTCGCAGGAATAAAGAAATTTGGGGGTGATTGTTGATAGTTGTCTGAGAAGCTCAGCTCAACGCTCAGCAGCAGTCACATCAAACCTTGGCAGCTGTTAGAAAAGAAATAGAAACCAAAACAGTAAACATCATTACGCTGGTGTACAGAATACCACATTTTGATGACTGATGCCAATCCGACCACCCCATCTCCAAAAGCAAATGTAAAACTACTGAGGTTACAGCGAAGGGTTATCGTAGTTAATCAGAGGGAGAAGGTCAGCTTCGGCCTTGAGGGAAGACCAAAAGTCTGCGAAGGACGTGACTGGTGGGGCAGGGAGGGAGAACACAGCAGAGCTCCTGAGTCACGAACACTGCAGGGACAAGGAGGGAATAATTAGGCAGTAAACAGCTAAGACAAAAGCTGGAGACACTGAAGAAATTCCCAGGCAAACAAAAGCAAGGGAGTTTTTCAGGTAACACGTCGGCCCCCAGTGAAACTGTGGGGCAGGATGTGGAGGAGACCAAGCGAATTAAAAGGGTTCAAAAAAGGGCCTAAAGAAATTAATGGATTAGAGGTGCATTAGTGCTATTAAACGTGATAGGCGGACGCTCTCCAGATTAAAAGTGGACTATTAAGCACAGAAAAGCTTTCTACCCTACGTGAAACCATCTCGGGGAAGGATTTCAACCCGCGACACACGCGCTGACCGTCGGTGCTACCACACTCTTGACAGACATGCCACAGGGTGTTGACTCCAAATCCTGCCACGGACCTTCTCGTTTGGGGGGTCCACCAACACATGGATGAGCTTTTACATCGATGTGTATGCAAAGCAATTAGCTGCCCAGGACTGGGTAAGTATCTGGGATATTTAAGCAGTGGATTGCACACACATACAGCTTTCACCGTGTCATTAAATGCTCTACGTAACACTACAGCTATACCAAGTCTCTAAATCTGGACTATATAGAGGCACCATTAGTACTTACTCTCCTCAGATTTACCCCACTTATCTTACTTTCAGCTAAAATTTAACCTGGCATCATGCCCAAACTCTTGAAAGTAAAGGTAGAATGACAGAAGCACAGAATACTTCAGGTGGGGAGGGACCTTTAAAGACCATCTAGTCCTACCCCCTGCCGTGAGCGGGGACATCTCCAACTAGATGAGGCTGCACCGAGCTGCATCCAACCTGGCCTGGCATGTTTCCAGGGATGGGGCATCCACCACCTCTCTGGGCAGCCTGTGGGATTAGTAGCAATGACAATCAGTAAAGCTAGGAAGGAAAGATCAAATGATATCCTAAGGGGAGAGTTTTGCATGGTCTTGGAAGGATTTTGCAAGATTTAGGGTAGACAGCCAAGCAGTACAATTACTGAGTCACTCTTACGTGTTTATGGTACCTTTTTTTTTAATGGGCTGCAAATGATTTTTTGGAACACAGGGCTGGAATGTCTCTGGGAGCTCCTGTGTGTGATGCTGTGGCCACACTGCGTTCTGGGGCTGGGTATCCAGCCTAGACAGGGCAGAGGCTCACTTGCCACACAGAGAAGTGCCCGTCGCCCACCTCCTCTCTGCTGCATCCACTGAAAACAACAGAGGAAGAACACCAGATCACTTTCCCCTAAACATTAACCAAACTTTCCCCTCTTTTATTAAAATAGAACGACTGCGGGCCCCACACGCCAACCTGAGGTTGAGCCACCACCCTTACCCCCCT
>NW_015094504.1:218584-220257 GCF_001431845.1 Calidris pugnax
AGGGAGAGGGAGGGGCAGCCATGGGGGAGAAATGGGGGGCCCGTGGGATGTGGGGAGCAGCCGTGGGGGGACATCATGAAGGGAGGATGAGGGGTGTCCTGTGGGGAGTGAGAGGCGGTCGTGAGGGGACATTACGAAGGGGCAGTCACGAGGGGCAGCCATGGATGTGAGGGGTGACCATGAGAGGAGATGACGAGGGTTGGCCATGGATGTGAGGGGTGACCATGAAGGAAGATGATGAGGGTTGGCCATGGATGTGAGGTACGGCCATGAGTGGAGATCGTGAGTGGAGATCATGAGGGGAAATGAATGGCAGCCATAAGGGGTGAGGCACAATGGCCATAACTGGCCCCTGGGGGCGAGACGAGGGGTGGCCATAAGGGGTAGCTGCCATGGGGAGAGACGAAGGGTGGCCATGGAAAGATGAGGGGTGGCCATGAGGGTTGAGGTGTGATGGCCATGGGGTGTAAGGGGCTGCCATGGCAGAAGATGAGGGGTGGCCATGAGGGGTGAAGGGCAGCAGCCATGCGGTGGAAAAGGCCACCTTGGATGGAGATGAGGGGTGGCCATGGGGGTTGAAATGTGATGGCCATGGGGTGTAAGGAGCCACCATGGCAGGAGATGAGGGGTGGCCATGAGAGTTGAAATGTGATGGCCATGGGGTGTAAGGAGCCACCATGGCAGGAGATGAGGGAGGGGTGAGGGCCATCAGCCATGTAGTGCGAGAGGCCAATGCAGATGGAGATGAGGGGCAGCCACAGAGGCTGAGGGGTGGCCATGGGGAGATGAGGGGTGGCCATGGGGAGATGGGAAGCGGCCATGGGGAGATGAGGGGTGACCATGGGGTGATGAAGGTCAGCCATGGCTGCTTGCGAGGCCAGAGGAAGGTGATTGGCATCACCTCCCTCTGAGGAACAGTGCTGAGGAGCCACCCACCAGCTCTTTCCCCCAGAGCAGCCGGTCCCCACTGTCCATGGGGGGTCCTTCCCGTGGCCAGCCCCACTCCTCTTCTTCAGCCACCACCTCCTGACACCCATGCCCGGAGCAGCGGTGACCCTGGAGGCCTCTGCCAAGGCTGGAGGGGTACGTGGTGCCTTCCTGGCCCATGTTCCAGCAATGTCTCCGCTGGTGGGAAGCAGCAGCACATCTGTGGGGCACAGGGCTGCCTCCTGCCCCCCGGGGTGGGTGAGATGGGGGGAGCGAGGGGCTCCGTGGGCACCCACGTCCCTCATCTCTTGCCTTCTCCTGCCAACAGGTACGGGGGCGACTCGGAAATCCCAAGTCTGAGGAGGAAATGTAGGAGAGTTGCTGGAAAACAGAAGGTTTTGGTTCCTGTTTGGAGTGCTTTGGAGAAGGTACCTTATTTTTACTGGATAAAAAAAAAATATTTGTTATCAATATATATGTGTTTTTAAGACTGGAGTCCTCATACAGACAAGGCAGGATTTTTATAAACCGAGCGGATGGTAACCCTTTCCTCTCCCAACAATTTACCTCGGGTAGCAAAACCCCGGCTGCCTGCGGGGTGTTAGTTGGTGGTAAGAACGCCCTTTTTTTTTTTTAAATCTTATTTTTTTTAATTTTTTTTTTTAATTTTTTTAAGCCGGGAAATTGTCGGTAGGGTTAAAGGCAAACCGAGAGGCTCGGAGGGGAGAGCCGGAGGGATGCCCTCA
>NW_015094504.1:221108-236305 GCF_001431845.1 Calidris pugnax
GTCTCCCCCCCCTCGCCTTCCCGTGCATGTCCCGCCCAACCGGGGCCTGTGCCCGGTACATTCCCCCCCTCCCCTTCCCCTCTTAGTACATGCCCCGCCTCCCGGCTTGCCCGGTGCGTGTGTGTGTGTGTGTCCGTGTGTCCCCCTCCCCGTGCATGTCCCCCGCCCCGCTCACACGTGCCCTGCCCGGTGCCGCCTTCCACGGCAGGCCCGGGCACACGCCTCCTCCTCCTCCTCCCCTGCCTCCGGCCCTGCCATCTTCCCCACGTGTCCCGCACGGCCGCGGGCCCCGCACACATGCACACGCATGTCCACGCACACGGGCCTGCCCCTGCCTCCCCGTTGCACACACCGTCTCTCGGTGCCCGTGCCCCGGCTTCGAGTCACGCTCCGCCGGCACCGCTCCCAGAAAGCAGCCAGCTCCCGCCTTTTCCTTCCTGGCTGCCCTCGCCGCCGGCACGGCACGGCACGCACTGGCCCACCGGTGCCCGGGGAAGTGGCTCTGCCTTGCTGCCAGCATTCCTGCCCGCGCCCGAAAACGTGGTTTTTTAGGCAGGCGGGGCTTCTCCCCAAAAGCCTTTCCCTCCAGAATTGCCCAGCAGTGGCAAACACCAGCACGGGGGAAATCATAGAATCATATGGGGTTGGAACAGTGGCAAACACCGGCACGGGTGAAATCATAGAATCACATGGGGTTGGAAGGGACCTCCGGAGATCATCTCCTCCAATCCCCCTGGCCAAAGTGGGTCCACCCAGAGCAGGTCGCACAGGAACATGTCCAGGGGGGTTTGGAATGTCTCCAGAGATGGAGACTCCACCACCTCTCTGGGCAGCCTCTTCCAGGGCTCTGCCACCCTCACAGGAAAGAAGTTCCACCTCCCATTAAGGTTCTTCTTATACTTCTTATACTCAAGTTTGTGCCCAAATGGTGGGGCAAGGATTGGGGAGCCCTCCCCGATGCTGCTGGTGGGGATACGGTGGTGGCCCCGCGGTGACACGTCTGGGGGTGGACCCCGAGCGGCGAGCACCGAGGCGGGATTAGGAGGAAGCTCTTTGGGAAGGCGCCTGTTTCGTATTATAGTCTGCGAGGGGTAGGTCGCGGGTGGGTTTTTGGCTCTATCTCAGGGTCAGTAGATACTTGTTGCTTTTTTTTTTTTTAATGCCCAAACTTTGCAAACCGCTCCGTGCGGGTATCTTGTTTCCCAATCACGTGTGCCGATGGGCGCGGGGGGCTGGAGTGCCGTTTGTAAAGGGCTTCAGAACGTTTTGGGATGAGAAAGGGCGTTTAGGAAACAGCAGGCTGGGAGACAAGATGGAAAACTGGGGTTTAGTATCAGTCATTGCAGCGTTTAGGGTCTCTTCTAAGGTGGAATTAGTGGTCTGAGTTGCTGATCCGTGGCATGGTGGTCTGTTTCAGGAGTTAGGCTGGATTTGAGGGAGCCTACCAGCATTTATTCAGAAAAAAAAAGGGAAAAAATGGGGTGTGCTGTAATTGCACGTTCTCTGAGGAGGGGATGTGTGCCGGTGGTCCTGGTTTGCGCAGCACCATGGGGGTAGGAGCTGCCCTTCTCCCAGCAAACCCCAGACAAACAGCTGGGGTGAGCCCTGGGGCACACACCCCACTTTGCCGTGGCCCCCCCACCTTCTCCTCTTGCTAAATGAAGCCTTCCTCGTTTGCCAAATGAGGTGCCTGCTTTCCCAAACCTCCAGCCTGGGCTTCTCTCCGCCGGCAGCGGCGGTAATGCCGGTAGGCACAAGGGCTGACTTTTTTTTTTTTTTTTTTCCCCGGCAAGAGCTGGAAAAACGCCGTCCAAAATACACGCCCGGCATTGAAGCAAGAAATAATTTGGGATCTGTGCCGGCTCTGACCCCTGCGGCGCGTGATTGCTAACAGCTGGGAGGGCTCGCGGCGGCAGCGTGGCCTCCCGGCTCCGCCTGCACCGCTGACGCCCTCCCGGCTCCTTGCTCCTCTTCTTTGCTTTGTGTTTTTGGGGCACGGCCCGGGGGGGAAGGATTTTTCGGCGTTGGCACGTCACCCTGGGCTTACGGGCCGAGCGCCGAAATGGGATCCGGCGTTGGAAGGTCTGCTGGCAGCAGATGCGGCTCTGAAAACCGGCTTTTGGGAGGGTTTTCCTTCCCCCTGGTTGCGAGCGCGCGCCTCTTTCCTCCCTCCCAGGGACCGGAGAGGGGGGAAGGAAAGGAAAGGGAAGGCGAAACGAAACCCCGAAGGAAATGAGAAGCAGCCTCCCACCTTCGGCGCTGCCCTCCCCGCACCTGGCCGCCGGCCAAGCGCTGCCTTCAAACCGGCGTGCGCCCACCCTCGGGGAGGCTGGTGGAGATTGGGCACCGTCTTCTAGGCGGTGGTGGTGGTGGCACCGACGACGCTGCATGGAACTCCCTGAGCCCTTGGAAAGGCAGTTCCCAAACCCCGGCGCCTTGGGATATCAGAGAGTGAGGTTTTAAGGAGGAAACGCGCTCCGGTGGTTAATTCCTGCGGCGGGGTGGAGGGGCTCTGCCACGGCTCTGCTTTGGGGTTTGAGGCAAATCACTGTGTCTGCCCCCCCAGCCCTTTGGGGCTTCTTCTGGATGAGAGAGACCCGTATGGGTGTACAGGAGATTTGGGAGCAGGGCTGCTTGGCCGGGTCACTTGGGTTCAGCAGAAAACATGTTGCGCTGTGGAAAAAAAGACATTATCACAGACAGATGGAGCATCCCCCGGTGATGCCCGCACACTGCGAAGCCTGGTGTGCTCCTTGGGCAGGGTGAGGTGAGACGGAAGCTGGGGAGCAGCTGTGTTTGGCCAGACGCCGCCGCTGCCTCTTTGATCCTTCTCCAGAGGGGAGGTGGCAACCGCAAGGAAGTCCCCGCGCGCCGTGGGACAGGCAGCCCTGGTGTGAGGTGCTCTCCCTGGCACGCCTCTGTCCCTTTGGCATCCCATCCCGCTCTTCCTGCTCAATTCTTTATGGCTCTGAAGTAGCTGTTAATTTTCTACTCGGGAACGGCTGAATTTTGGGGGAGGACAGAGTAAGCCGAGTGCCTTCGGTTATTCATAAAACTGCTTGTAAATCTTGGGCGTCCTTTGAAGCGGGACGTGGTTTGGAGTAACTCTTCCCGGGGCGGTTGGAGGTTGAGAGGAGGGGCGAGCTCCCCTCCTCTTCCTCAGGAAACTTTCCTCATCTGAGACAGTGTGCAAGGCGGCGCTGCGTTAAGTCAGATGTCAAAAAGAAATATATTTGATCTGCTGTTAAAATGCCACCACTTCATGATGGGGAACCGAGCGTCTCTTGCAGCAACCCTGCGTGAGGAGGGGAGGATCTGGGCACAAGTGCCTGGCAGCTTGGGGTTAATCCTCCCTCTTGCACAAGCAGCAGCTCCTCAGACTTGGACTTTCCGTGGCCCAGGTTACGCTCCAACCCAGACACCTGACAAACACCCAGCTGGCTGGGTGACAGTTGCTGACAAGCCCAGGCAGGGTGGCAAAGGTGACAGGTTTGTTGGAGGTGCAAAAGCACGTGGCGTTTTTGGTGTGCCCCAAAACACAGGGCTGCACTGAGCCTTTTGCTTCCTCTCCCTCCTCCCAAATCCCAGGCACTGTCACCTTTCCCCCTCACCACGGTGTGCATCCTGGCTTCCCGTGCTCCTCGGGGAGGGTGTTGCAGCGGAGGAGACTTTGGGAGAAGGTTGGGATGGAGGAGGACAGCGAATTCTGCTGGAGCTGTCGGATTGATTGGGGCTGTATGCGTCGTCTGTCCCTGTTCCCAGGTGTCCTTTGCTTTTAAGGAAACCTCTAAACGCTTGTTTCTTTTAAAACAGCAGTAAAATCTGCAAACCTGAGCAAACGAGCCAGGCAGGCTGCTCTCTGGGTAGGCTTGCTAGCAGAATCACACCAACTTGAGGAAAACCTATGTCAGAGGAAAAGGAAGCTATTTTAGGGTTAAAACCAGGTTAAAGATAGTTACAGAGAAACAGTTCAGGATAAAAATGCACCAAATTTCCTTTTTTTAACAAAGCAGAGCAGGAGGATGTTCCTGTGCTGTTGCAAGACCGAGCCTGGGAGTGCTGGGCATGAGCTGTGAGCTTGGAGAAACCTCTCCTCGAAGCATGAGAGCTCCCAAAAAAGGGAGCACCGGTGTGCAGGCTGAGGAGGAGCGCTGGCTCGTGCTGCCAGAGAGCTTTCCTTCCCTGCCGGGGCACGGGCAAGGGAGTTGCAGGACTGTCCTGGGCACGGACCCAAGTCTAGAGGTCAAGGTTGAAGAGCACCGACGGCGGGTTTCAGCGTGACAGGCGGGAATAGCCACAGTGGCCTCGGGAGCGTGCACTGGGGACAGCTTAAGGGGGGGGCATGGTCTCCAAGGGCTGTCCCAACTGTGTCTGCAGGGTTTCCTTTGGGCTAGCTCATCCGTGTTTGTTTTTTTTTTTTCCCTGAGAGGTTTAGAAATGATGGTAAAGAGCTGCAGGGCAGGGAGAGCTCGGGCACACCGCTGTCCTCGTGTCCCCGAGATGACAGGCTGAGGGAGCTGGGGTTGTTCAGCCTGGAGAAGAGGAGGCTCCGGGGAGACCTAATAGCAGCCTTCCAGTACCTGAAGGGAGCCTACAGGAAGGCTGGGGAGACCCTGTTTAGAAAGGCCTGCAGTGACAGGACGAGGGGCAATGGCTTCAAGCTGGAGGGGAACAGATTTAGACTGGAGATGAGGAGAGGGTTCTTCACTGTGAGGGTGGTGGAGCACTGGAACAGGTTGCCCAGGGAGGTGGTTGAGGCCCCTTCCCTGGAGATATTCAAGGAGAGGCTCGATGAGGCCCTGGGCAACCTGGTCTAGTTGGGGGTGTCCCTGCTGACTGCGGGGGGGTCGGACTAGATGGCCTTTGGAGGTCCCTTCCGGCCTGGGCGATTCTATGACTCTATGATTCTATGTCTCAGCACCTGTGGCTGAGCCCCTGAGCCAGCACATGGGGATGCTGGAGCAGCAGAAAGCTGCTTTCCTGGCTCCCAGGGTGGTGGTGGTGGTGGGGAGACACTGATTGAACGTCACAGTCCCACACTGAAGGTAACATCCCTGTGTCTTTCTCTTCCGCAGCGTGTCCGAGATGGCGAGCGTGCTGTCCAGGCGCCTGGGGAAGCGCTCCCTGCTTGGCACCCGTGTCTCTGCCCCCAGCGCCTTGGCCGAGGGGATGCTGGTGCCCACCCAGATCCCCGGCTTGCAGACTGACCTCGGGCAGGGGTCTGCCCACACGGCGCTGCGAGAGGACGGGTCCTGTGTGCCATCGGTGGAAGAGAGCAGCCAGGGACCCAGGTTTCCCAGCCCTGGCTGCCAGCAGCTCTGCGCCGGGCAACAAGTAAGCAAGGAGGCTCTTGGTGTCCCTTGGCTGGTGGGATGTGCTCCGATGGGGGAGAAAACTCCTGGGGATCTCCTAATGTAAGCTGCAGTGAGGATCTGTAATTACAAGAGTCGTTAATGGGTGTTGGCATTAGTGCACTTGGCTGTCCCTGATGGGTTTGGACCGTACCAGCTCAAGCAGAGATCCATCTCCTCCTGGAGATGTCTCCAGTCTTAGCCAAAAGTGGGTCTCCAGAGAAGAGGGTAAGAAGAGCTGACACTTCTCCAACTGTCTGAGGCTAAGGGGGATAGTTTCTGTACATTTTGTGACTCCCAGTGGGTTTCTCTTCCATGAACTTGTCCTATTTCCCCATAACTCACGTCAACATCTAAAGTCAAGTGGCAAGGAGCCCTCAGCTTAGCCACAGTGGTGATGAGCCTTATGGCTTTGCCTGTGGCACCTTTTTGCTGCGGGGTTGAGGGCTGATGGTGCAGACATAACGTGCTGAAGAAGCTCTTAGGGAAGAGTGAGATGGGATGGCTCATCCAGAAAGGACATCTAGTCCCGCTGGACCCCACCGTTTCTTGTGCCCTGGGCTCCTGATGGTTAGGAGGTCCGTGACTTGGCCAAGATGCTGCCTGGAGCAGGGAACAGTGCTTGTTCTCGAGCCCACCGGAACGGTTCCTGCTAATGCCTGGCTGAGCAGCACTGTCTGAGGGGAGCTGTGAGCTGCTGACGTAGAGCCCCTTTCTTGGCTGCTACCTGCAGAACTGTAAAACTTTTTCTGGGCAGAGCTTGTGAAATGGAGTGTAAATAAGGCCCCTGTTCAGTTTTCTGGCTCCTCCTGCCCCATGTTTATTAACCACAGGACAGGGAGAGTTGTTTTCTCCTACGTGCTCTGCTGTGGATGCTTCTGCTTGCTTCCTTTGCTGCTGGGAACAGCATAAAAATAGAGATGAGAGGTGCCTTCACCTCCCAGCAACAGCCAGGACTTGTGCCGGTGGCTGTGCAAAGCTGAAGGAGATGTTGGCTCCTCTTGCTGGGTGCAGGCTTGGGGACGGCCCATGGGGTTCACGGGGAAACCTTACTCCTTGTTTTCAGAAGGTGGAGTCAGGGTCTTCTGTGTCCTGATCCTTCCACTGATCTCCTAAACCCTTGACCTGCCATAGGTGGCTTTATCCACCCTGGTGTTTCTGCTCAAGGTCCTACCTGAGATGGTCTCCCAGGCTTCTCCCCGCTCAGGATATGGTTGTGCATGTGTCCATCCTGTATCGGTTTCTTGGTGTGACACCCGTGGCCCTTCCATAAAGAGATGTTCCTGTTCCTATAAATAGCTGGAGACACATGTAGCGTCTTTGGACACAGATACCTTTCCATTAGCAGAAGTAGGCTCCTGGGTGGTAGTGGTGGAAAACTGCCCATCAGGAGGAGTTTGGGACTCTGAAGGAGGTGGTGAGGTTGGCACATCTCCTTCTCCTGCCTGATGTGAATTCACGCAGGATCGTTTCACCAAAGAAACCTCTGTTCCCCGTCCCTCTCCGGCTTTAATCCATTCATCTCCGTGCTTTGCCAGGAGGTGTAATAATTGTGGGAGCCCTTGCAGCAGGAGGGTGTGAGAACTGAGCCAAAGCAAACAAATCCATTGGAGAAAAGTCCACCCAAAGTCACGATACTTGGAGGCAGCTGATACTGGTTCAGAAAATCCCTCAATGTGGGGGGATTGTGCCTGGGAAGAGCGGATCCCTTGGTGGTGGGGTTGGGATGAACCCTGGCCACCCCTCAGGTTTGCTGTGACAGCAGTCTGAAGTCCAAGCCCTTCAGGACAGGCTCTGCCTTTGTCCTAAAGTCCTCTGTGGCCCTTTCTGCTGGGGGAGGAGGAGGTGGGGGGCGGTTCTGTGGTGGGTGAAGGCGGACTTGTGCTGCGACAGGACATCCCCTGAGAGTGGTGCTGAAAATAACCTCCTTGTACCGTTTTCAGGTCCTTGTCACCTACAACGGGCAGGAGTGTGCTGGCCTCGTGGAGCAGCACAACCCGCTGAGCGAGAAGGTGAAGGTGCTGCTGCCGGAGCAGGGCTTGCAGGCGTGCTGGAGGGTGCAGGACGTGCGGCCGGCCGCGCTCCAGCCCCCAGCCCTGCCTGCCGCCGGCGGCCCCGGCCCTGCCGAGGCGCTCCAGAGATCCGTATCCAGCAATATCGATGTACCCAAGAGGTTCGTGCCTTTGGCTTGTGGCATCTCATTCCGGGGGGGAGAGAGGGGCTCTTGGCAGCTCCAGCAGCACTGGCACTTGGTTTTACACCGATTGAAAAGGGCGGTGATGCTGGGGATATATCCGCCTGCCCAGCACGGGATTATCCGGAGGATGGTTAAATTTAGGATTAAGGGGATTTTTAATTTATTTTTTCCTCCAAATGGGGAGAAAACATCCTTCCCAATGACTTAAAAATGACTGAAAGTCTACAGAGGGAGGGGGTGAGGGGGAACCTGTGCAGCTGCTACAGTTTGTGCTGCCCTTTGGGTGCCGGGTGACTCCCCTGGTTGTACCCGGGTTCTCTCTCTGCTTTTTCCTCCACGAATTTCACATCTCTCCCCCATCGTGGTGCAGGAAAGCTGATGCTGCTGTGGAGATGGACGAGATGGTGGCAGCCATGGTGCTGACGAGCCTCTCCTGCAGCCCCGTGGTGCAGAGCCCTCCCGCCGGCGAGAGCGGCATCCACCGTGAGTGTGCATTTCAAATATACATATATATTTGTGAAAAAAAACACCTCGAAACGGAAGAAGATGTGGAGAAATGTGCTGGATCTCAGCGCCAGGGCTCTTGCTTGCGGCAGAGTTGCTTTGCTGGGTGCAAATAGAATCATAGAATTGTCTAGGTTGGAAGAGACCCTTGGGATCATCGAGTCCAACCATCTCCCCTACTCTACAAAGTCCTCCCCTACACCATGTCCCTCAGCACTGCATCTAAACGGCCCTTAAACACATCCAGGGATGGGGACTCCACCCCCTCCCTGGGCAGCCTGTTCCAATGCCCGACCACTCTTTCTGTGAAAAATTCTTTCCTAATGTTCAGTCTAAACCTCCCCTGTCGGAGCTTGAAGCCATTCCCTCTCGTTCTGTCACTAATTACCTGTGAGAAGAGACCAGCACCAACCTCTCTGCCAGGACAGGGATCGTGCTGGGCTGGAGGTGGCTTGGGGAGTGACAGCAGGGTCGTGGTGGAGCCCGTGGGTGCTGGGTGGGGGCGAGCAAGTCGGGACAGCCCTGGCAGCACCGTGAGGGTAACCCTACTCTCTACAGCCGTCCCCGGGGGCCGGGGAGCCCCGTGCAGGAGTCCCAAGCTGGGGGGCACCGCCTGGTCGCTGCTCCTTTTTTTAGAGGCAATTTCATTCCCGAGGAGTCAAATGCAGCCAGAGGGATAAAAATAGCCTCCCAGAGCCGTGGGAAATGTGCGTGCCCCGGGGCTGGCTGCTCGCCGTGTGCCGGCTGTGCCCACGGGACTGCACTGATGCCAAGGAGGATGGGGAGGGGGTGGAAAAAAAGGGATAAAGTGACCAATAATTGGGAGCTGGCACTGAGCAAAGGTGCAAAGGCTTCACCTTGCCAAGTTTTTTTAAAAAAATAAAAGGGAGACGAACTGTTGTCACGGGTTATCCAGGCTCAGGGCTGGTCTCTGCCCTGGAGAGGGGGTTTGGTTGGCCCCAAGCTGAGGGTGACAGTGTGTGTCCTCTCCTGCAGCCTCACGGGTGGCCTGTGATCCCTGGAAGGAGAGCGGTGACGTCTCGGACAGCGGGAGCAGCACCACCAGCGGGCACTGGAGCGGGGGCAGTGACATCTCCACCCCGTCACCCCCCCACCCCGCAGGCAGCCCCAAGTACTCCATCGAGGCCCTGAGCTCCCCCCAAGTGGACGATGGCTTCGAGACCGACTCCGACCCCTTTCTCCTCGACGAACCCGCTCCACGCAAGAGAAAGGTAGTGCTGCCTGTGGTGGGGGGGGGGTCCCAGTGCTGGTGGGGTGGCTCAGGCTGAGCCAGCGTCCTGTGGAGGGGACTCAGCCACCAGGCAGGGGGTGACACAGGCCATCTCTCCTCCAGAACTCGGTGAAGGTGATGTACAAGTGCCTGTGGCCGAGCTGTGGCAAGGTCCTGCGCTCCATCGTCGGCATCAAGCGTCACGTCAAGACCCAGCACCTCGGGTAAGAGGGAAGATTTTGCCACCTCAATTCCTGCATGCTCTCCCACTGCGGAATTCGTAATTCCTGCAGCGAATATCCCCAGTATTAAAGATACTGTCCTCTGTGCCCTGAGCTTGGCAGTTCTCAGCCAAGCGGTCCGTGTCACCCAAGCCACTGTTGTAGTGTCCCCCCCCTTCAGGGAGCCCAGGGCTTTCCGGGAGTCACGGGAGCCCCGTTTGGGCTTCTGTTCTGCCCAGCCCGGGGGGGTGTTTTGCACCGGGGGAGTTCAAGTTACATGTGAGCCCTGGGCAGAGGCAGAAAAGCACCAGCCTGGCTGGGTTTCTGCGGCGGTGGCCAGCCCCAGCTCAGCTGTCGGGGCTGGCATGGGCACCTGCGTGCCAGTCTGGTGGTGGCCACCCCTTTGGCAGTTTGCTTTGCTTTGGAGTCCTGATCTCCTGTGAATTCCCCCCCAAATACACAGTGGTGTGGGTGTGTGGATCAGCTTTGCTGTGCTTTCCTCCTGTGGCCCCGTCGCATTTCTCACCCCAACCTCAGGTTTTTTTCTTGCTTTTGTCCCTGTTTTCTGGTATGTATTTTTCTCCTCCTCACTTGCAAACGTGATGAATTCTCCGGGAAGGGCAAGGCCAGAAGGGCTGTGGTGCAGTGGGCAGTGCTGGACTGCCATCCAGTGCCGGATAAATGCACTGGGGAAATAATAAAACAAGACATCAGGGGCTGTTTCCTGCTGGGTGAACCGCAGGCCTTGGGTGGCAGCTGTGCTAAATGAAGTCGATTTAGAAATGAGCAGGGGATTTTCAGTGGTGCCCGGTCAATGTGCCAGTGCTTTTAAAGGCCCTGGAAAGAGGTATTGATCTTCCTTGGAAGCGGGAAGTGCTGCTGCAGAGGCAGTTGGCTGTCGCTGATCACAGCCGACGTGATGCTTCGTAGCTTGGGAATGGATCAGGAGGGCAGGATGACTCTCCCTCGGGGAACTCGGGGGGCACTCACCTTCTCGGTGGTGGAAACGGGGCTGCCTTTTCACCCCTTATCCTCTTTTTCTTCCTGGCAGGGACAGCGCAGACTCCGACCAGCGGAAGCGGGAGGAGGATTTCTACTACACTGAAGTGCAGGTGAAGGAAGAGCCAGCGCCGGAGGCGGCTGCTTCTGCTGCCAGCCCCACGTCTGCCTCCGCTCCCATCATCATCCAGCAAGCCCTGGCCAAGCCGGAGGCGCTGCTGGTGGAGCAGCCAGCGCTGGAGCCCGCCCTGGCCAGCAGCGCCCTCAGCCAGTCTGCCCCCAGCTCCTTCTGGCACATCCAGGCTGATCACGCCTACCAGGTGAGCTGGTGGCATCTCCCCAGGGATGGGTCACCTCCCAAAATCTTGCCAAAGGGCAGGTTATTGTCCGGTTTGCTCCACGAGTGCCCACAGGGACGTTTCATTGCCAGCCCTGTGGCTCGGAGAGGGTTTGGTGCTGATGTAGCACCGTTCCCTGCCTGGCTGCCCTTCAGATCCTGAGCAACCAGCTTCCTTAACGCCTGGTTAAGGGGCTTGTGGGCTTCTCCTGTGGCTGTTCCTGGGCTGGGGGGGAGCTGCTGGCCTCCTCTCCCCTGCAATTACCCGCTGCTGGTATGCAACACGCCCTCCTGCCGGCAGATAATGTGGGGCTGGAATGCAGCCCTGCCGGATCCTGCACGGCTCCGCTGCACGCTCGCCTGGGCACAGGCTTCTGAGGCACAGGAAACTTGGGCATCTGGAGTTGTGGCCCCGTGGGCACCCTGGGCCCATGGCACTTGTCACAGGGGCCACTTGGGAGCCCAGCACTGTTGTAGAGCTGTGAGCTAGTGCAGGGACAGGGTGTATAGATCCATCAGCTGCACATGTATCCATTCCCATCCCAGGGAATGGGTGCAGCATCTAAAAGCAGGAAGCCCACGTGCAGAGGTGCAAAAATAGAATCATAGAATTGCCCAGGCCGGAAGGGACCTCCAAAGGCCATCTAGTCCGACCCCCCCACAGTCAGCAGGGACACCCCCAACTAGACCAGGTTGCCCAGGGCCTCGTCGAGCCTCACCTTGAATATCTCCAGGGAAGGGGCCTCAACCACCTCCCTGGGCAACCTGTTCCAGTGCTCCACCACCCTCACAGTGAAGAACCCCCTCCTAATCTCCAGTCTAAATCTGTTCCCCTCCAGCTTGAAGCCATTGCCCCTCGTCCTGTCACTGCAGGCCTTTCTAAACAGGTTCTCCCCAGCCTTCCTGTAGGCTCCCTTCAGGTACTGGAAGGTACATCTACACCTGGAGTGGTGCATGTGGTTTGTTGCAACCAAAAGCTGTTGCCAGAGTGAGTGCTTTTCCCCGACAAAGGGTGACACAAGGTGTCATCTGTGCCCTGTGTTAGCTGGATATGGCACTGGAGGAGAGGTAGCACAGGAATTCCCATCCCACCACTGGTGCTCCCAGTTTGTGGGCGCTCCAGATTGGTCTTTGCAGGGAGGTGGGGTGGCATGTGGGAACGGAGTGCCCCTGGGGCTTGTGCTGACCCCTCTTTTCCCCCACAGGCGTTGCCCTCCATCCAAATTCCGGTGTCGCCCCACATCTTCACCAGCATCAGCTGGGCCACTGCCACCTCGACTCTCCCGTCCCTGTCACCGGTGAGTCCCGCATGCGTTTCCCCTTGGTCCTTTTGGGGTGTGGGGTTGGACTGGGAGGTATGGGGAGGTTATGTTTGCTCTCATTCCCCACTTCAGATGTCCAGATTCGTGGGCTGGGGACATCTGTGTCTCCTGCTGCTCTGTCACAGCACCTGGACCCTCTGCAGGAGGGGGGACCGTGTTGTCCCACCCCCCCTTTGACACCCCGTTCCCCGCAGGTGCGGAGCCGGTCGCTCAGCTTCAGCGAACCCCAGCCACCGACGCCGATGCTCAAGTCCCACCTGATCGTCGCCTCGCCGCCCAGGGTGTCCATCGGCACCAGGTGAGGCTCTCAGCAGTTGGAGGGGAGCTGAGGTGCAGCCCCTCAAAGAACAGGGTGCAGAGATGATGCTCAGCCATGGTTATGGAGCCTTACCCTTAGATACAGAATCACAGAATCTTCTAGGTTGGAAGGGACCTCAAAGATCATCTTGTCCAACCGTCAACCCAACTGACAAAAATAGACACCCACACAACAAACAAGGAGCATCATCCCTAAACCAGACCTCCCAGCACTACATCAACCCGTCTTTTGAACACCTCCAGGGATGGGGCCTCAACCACCTCCCTGGGCAGCCCATTCCAATGGCTGAGAACCCTTTCAGTGAAAAAATTTTTCCTAATATCCTGAACCCCCCCTGGCGCAACTTGAGGCCATTTCCTCTCGTCCTGTCACCTGTGACTTGAGAAAAGAGACCGACCCCTGAAGCTCTGCAACGAGGGGATAAATGTTATTATTTTTTCTCTCCCCCCCTTCTGCAGGAAAGTCCGCGGAGAAGCCAAAAAGTGCCGTAAGGTGTACGGCATCGAGCACCGGGACCAGTGGTGCACGGCCTGCCGGTGGAAAAAAGCCTGCCAGCGCTTCCTGGACTGAGCGCAGCACCGCGGTGCCGCGTCCCCTCCCCTGCTCCTGCCCGGGGAGCACCGGAGGCCCTCACTGCTGCAACCAGGGACCTTGGAGGTACCTCCTGTCACCCCAGAAGACGCCTCCAGAGCTGCGTGTAAATTCCTCCTTCTGTATATTGTACATCTGCTGGGTTTGCTCTTTTTTTTTTTTTTTAATTCCTGATGAGTCTTTTTTATTTTTTCCTAATTTTTTTTTTTTTTTAAAAAATCCCCAAACCTGAAGAATATCTCCCTTTGTACGGTAAAAGCTGGGGCTGGGAGGGGAAAGAAGCCACTTCCTCGGGCTTTGGGGGGAGGTTGTGGGCCATCTGGGGACCAAAGAGCTTCCTGCATTTCCCAGATCAGCCCTAAAACCTCCTGGGGTGAGGCGTCCAGGCAGCACCCCCTGGCCTTTGACTACCTAAAAAGTGCAAATCCCTGGTGTCCTGTGAGGGAGGGGAACGGGTGACCATTATAGCTTTAAAAGAAGGAAATGCTGTTGGGTTGCTGCAAGGCAGGAGCAGCTCTCGGGGTGGGAGCTGGAGGTTTCTCTCCTGGTGTGGACGTGGCCGTTGCTCTTGTCGTGTCACACCGGTAGCTCGAGCCTGTGTGTGCCTCTGGTCACTTCCAGCCTGTCATTTTTGGAGGCATTTGAGGTGGGGGGCGGAAAACCCACCCAAAACACTTTAATCAGGAAAAACTCTGAGAATTTTTAAGGCGAAATCTGGTGTTCCGTCTCACTTTAGGCTTCGTGAGTCTGCTTAGATCCGTGTAAAATCTACATTGTGGCCCTCGCCGTGTCTTTCAAAACTAGGCTGAGCAATTTGGGTTTTTTTTTTTTATTTAATAATACCACCAGTGAAGGCAGCTGGGAGGACTGGGAAGGGCTTTCCCTTAGCATCACCATATGGCTCTGAATCGGCAAAACACTTCAATATTTGCTTCCGAATCCCATCGAGCTGGCTGGGAGTCAGTTTTGACTTCTGTCCTTTAAAAAAAAACAACCAAAACCCAAAACATATATATATTTACAGCTCTCCCACCCCCAGCAGCATTGTGCTTGGTGCAGGGCTGGGATGTGAGGAGCCACATTGCCCCGTCGCCCTTCTCCCCTCTCTGGAGCAGGAAGCCATTTGGCTTTTTGCATTTTATATATATACATATTTTTTTTTTGCTGCTTTTTTGATAATCATAGGCCATAACCTGCAGCCGTCGCGCCGAGAGCAATCCCTGCACGTGGTGGGGGGGTGTTTAAGGACTTAATTTTCCTTATAAAAGCAAATCAAGTGGCTGGGGGAGTCAGACACCAGCTGGCCAAGCGGGTTGAGATACGTATCTGTGTGTTACTGGTGCTTGTCGATGTGTTTAGGTATATTTTGTTGTCGTTGTTGGTTGTTTTTGTAATTTTTTTTTACATAGAAACAGTTCATCGTCCCGTAACCTGAGCTTCTCTCCCGTATCCAACTGGTGGATGCAAAATTTGGCAGCTGGAAAACGGGAGCAAAACTGCGACCCCGGGTGGGTCCGGCTCAAATCCTGGGAGAGAGAAAAGATTTTTTTTTTTTAATTTTTTTTTTTTTTGCTCCTTGAGACTTGCTGAAGTCTAGTTTTTCCATTAAAATGTCGGGAAAAGCCTTTTCCTCCCCTCTCAGGGGGAGGGGGCTCTGATTCCACCGTGGGCTTGTTGCACTACTCAAAAACTAGATTTATTTTTGCTATCGGTATGATGCTGGAGATGTTGGTGGCCCTCCAGAAGCTGCTTCTTTGGGAAGTCCCACACAGCACCTGGCTTGCATCTCCATTTCCCAAATATTTTTTGTTAAAAGCAGGGCTCAAAGCAGAACAGAAGGGGGAAAAAAAAAAAAAAAAAGAAAAAAATTTATAAGAGGGTGAATCTGTGCTTTCCTCAGACCTTGTGCCTTTGTCCCCACGACTCAGACCCAGGCAGGACTGGAGATTTTTATTCCTTCTTGCTTTTTCTGCCCCAAAAATCACTCAGGAAATGTCAAACAAGCCATCTGGGGTCGGCATTCAGGGTCTGTCCCCCCCCCCAAAATTGGCATTGGGTACCCCCGGCCCTTCCCAGCACAGATCAGGGTTTTCACTGGAGGGAGCTCAGGAGTCGGAAAACTAAA
>NW_015094504.1:236363-237294 GCF_001431845.1 Calidris pugnax
CGATCTAAAAAAGAATATATATATGAAAAGGAAGAAGGTGGTGTCAATGGCTTTGGAACAAGCAGGTGTGCACCATGTGCAGCATCCCCAGGTGGGATGGGGGGGCTGATGGGACCCCCCCTACCCCAGCAAATAGTGGGGGACACAGCCCCCCCGGCCCCCCCCAGCCCTGGCAGTGCCTCCCCTCCTCCCGCAGCGCACAGATAGCACTTACTGCCCAGCAGCACGGGGGAACCTCCTCCTCCTGCTGGTTTTTTGGGGTGGGGGGGGGCTCATCGGGGGCTTCCGCGGTACAAAAACCCCACAAAATTGTCCTTTTGGCTCTTTTCTCTCGGGATTTTTATTTTCAGTGGAGAAAAATGGTGCGTTGTGGGGTGCTGGTTGGTTTGGTTTTGTTTTTTTTTTTTTCCTTTTGGTTTTCGATTGGGTGGGTGGTTGGGTGTTTGGGTTTTTTTTTCCCCCCCTTCTGGTTTGGGAGTGTTTTGGAATTTTTATACTTTAAAAAAAAGATAAACTTTGTCATATTTTGGCAGAAGTGACAGCAGGCTTCCGCTGTGTCTGCCGGGGTGGCTGGCCCTGAAGAAAGAGAGAGAGATATATATATATTCCCCCCCCAGCCCCCCGCCCTCTATTTTTCTCCCTTTTTTATTATTTTTTAACTCGTTTCCAGCCACCTCCCAACCCTTGGACTTCTCCTCCCGATCCTTGAGTCTCGCTGGTCCCGAGGAAACTCCTCTTTGGGGTGGGTGACACCCCCCCTCCTTGTAAATCCAGCCCAGAGAGTGTCCCCTCTGCTCCCCCCCTCCCCGTGCTGGCTCCCTCAGCGTGTATATGTATGTATATAGGAACCTCTTAATTGGGCACTAATTAATTGGAGGCTGCTCCCCCCCTCCCCTCTCCAGCCTGACCCCTGACTTGTCACTCGGTGGGA
>NW_015094504.1:241309-243321 GCF_001431845.1 Calidris pugnax
CTTGCTGAAGTCTAGTTTTTCCATTAAAATGTCGGGAAAAGCCTTTTCCTCCCCTCTCAGGGGGAGGGGGCTCTGATTCCACCGTGGGCTTGTTGCACTACTCAAAAACTAGATTTATTTTTGCTATCGGTATGATGCTGGAGATGTTGGTGGCCCTCCAGAAGCTGCTTCTTTGGGAAGTCCCACACAGCACCTGGCTTGCATCTCCATTTCCCAAATATTTTTTGTTAAAAGCAGGGCTCAAAGCAGAACAGAAGGGGGAAAAAAAAAAAAAAAAAGGAAAAAAATTTATAAGAGGGTGAATCTGTGCTTTCCTCAGACCTTGTGCCTTTGTCCCCACGACTCAGACCCAGGCAGGACTGGAGATTTTTATTCCTTCTTGCTTTTTCTGCCCCAAAAATCACTCAGGAAATGTCAAACAAGCCATCTGGGGTCGGCATTCAGGGTCTGTCCCCCCCCCCAAAATTGGCATTGGGTACCCCCGGCCCTTCCCAGCACAGATCAGGGTTTTCACTGGAGGGAGCTCAGGAGTCGGAAAACTAAAGTGAAAATAACTAAATAACTCCACTTTCCTGTTAAAGATGATTTTTTTTAAAAAAAAAAAAAAAAAGAATATATATATGAAAAGGAAGAAGGTGGTGTCAATGGCTTTGGAACAAGCAGGTGTGCACCATGTGCAGCATCCCCAGGTGGGATGGGGGGGAGATAATCTTTGTCATATTTTGGCAGAAGTGACAGCGGGCTTCTGCTGTGTCTGCCGGGGTGGCTGAAGAAAGAGAGATAGATATAGATATATATATATATTCCCTGCTGGTTTTTTGGGGTGGGGGGGGCTCATCGGGGGCTTCCGCGGTACAAAAACCCCACAAAATTGTCCTTTTGGCTCTTTTCTCTCGGGATTTTTATTTTCAGTGGAGAAAAATGGTGCGTTGTGGGGTGCTGGTTGGTTTGGTTTTGTTTTTTTTTTTTTCCTTTTGGTTTTCGATTGGGTGGGTGGTTGGGTGTTTGGGTTTTTTTTTCCCCCCCTTCTGGTTTGGGAGTGTTTTGGAATTTTTATACTTTAAAAAAAAGATAAACTTTGTCATATTTTGGCAGAAGTGACAGCAGGCTTCCGCTGTGTCTGCCGGGGTGGCTGGCCCTGAAGAAAGAGAGAGAGATATATATATATTCCCCCCCCAGCCCCCCGCCCTCTATTTTTTTCCCTTTTTTATTATTTTTTAACTCGTTTCCAGCCACCTCCCAACCCTTGGACTTCTCCTCCCGATCCTTGAGTCTCGCTGGTCCCGAGGAAACTCCTCTTTGGGGTGGGTGACACCCCCCCTCCTTGTAAATCCAGCCCAGAGAGTGTCCCCTCCTCTCCCCCCCCCACTGGCTCCTACAGCGTGTATATGTATGTATATAGGAACCTCTTAATTGGGCACTAATTAATTGGAGGCTGCTCCCCCCCTCCCCTCTCCAGCCTGACCCCTGACTTGTCACTCGGTGGGAGATGGGGAAGGGCTTGGGGGGGGGACACACTTGTCACCGTGGCCCCCGTGGGGCCACCGGCACCCGGCCCGGGAGGGGGGGGGCGATGCCCTATCGAGTGAATTGGGTTTTTTTTTTTTTTTTTTTGGTTGTTTTTTTTTTTTTTTTTTTTTTTTTGGGGTTTTTTTTGTGTTGTCTTTTAATTGGGTGAATTGGGTTTTTTTTTTGTTTTTTTGGGTTGTTTTTTTTTTTTTTTTTGTCTTCTTGGAGCTTTTTCTCAGCTGTCTTCCAAGTATTATTTTTATTGTTTAAAAAAAAAAAACAAACAAATAAATAAAAAAAAAGAAGGTTTAAAAGAAAAAAAAAAGGGTAAAAAAATAAATAAAATAAAAATGTGAAATGTAATTTTTACAGCAGCAATATGAAATATATTTTATAAGAAATAAAAAGAAAAGTTGCCTGGTAGCTGCCTGGCTCTGCCTTGTCCTTGTAGCCCCTGTCCCGGGGGTGTCTCCCCCTCCCCAAGGGACCCCCAGTGTCCCCTG
>NW_015094504.1:243461-243803 GCF_001431845.1 Calidris pugnax
TGTCCCCCCCAGCCCGGAGGAGGGGGACACTGTGCTGTGCACAACCCTTCATGGCACCACTAGATAGCAGTGTCTGCCCGGCGCTGGCCCTGCTGCTCCCTCCTCCTCCCCTTCCCTTTTTATTGCTTTTTTCCCCCAAAACCCCAAATCTTTGGTTTTTAACCTGGAAGCTGCAGGGAGGGGTTAAGATGTGTGTGTCCCCCCCCCGTATCCTGCTGAGGGGAGGGGGGTATCTGCAGCCCCAGAGTCCAACCTCGAGCTGAGAAGTTGGATTTAAGTTGGATTTTGATGCAAAAAAACCTGAATAATGCTATTTTTATTTATTTTTTCTTTTTTTAATGC
>NW_015094504.1:244386-245002 GCF_001431845.1 Calidris pugnax
GGGGGTCAGGACGGGGGGGGGGACACGCAAGGAAACCCCACGCGTGGTTCCTATTGTTGAGCAAAGAAGTCAACCCCGGAGGTTTTACCAAACTTCAAGGAAAACGCTGTTTTAAACAAAAAAAAAAAGGTGGGGGGGAATTGGAAAAGGGAAAAAAAAAATGGAAAAGGGGGAAAAAAATTGGAAAAGGGGAAAAATTGGAAAAGGGAAAAAAAATTGGAAAAGGGGAAAAAAATTCAAAAGGGAAAAAGCATTAAAAAGGGAAAAATATTTTTTAAAAGGGATAAAAATTCAAAAAGGGAAAAATATTTCAAAAAGGGAAAAATATTTCAAAAAGGGAAAAAAATAAATAGAGGGAACATATTTTAAAAGGGGAAAAATGTTTTTAAAGGGAAAAAAAAAATTAAAAATTTAAAAAAAAAAAAGGGGAAAAATTAAAATTTAAGATTTCCAGGTGGTTTTTTGGCCCCGGGGTGGTACGGAGCCGTTTTGGGATGTGACCCCATCCCAAATGCTGGAAGTCAATCCCATGGGAAGCTGCACCCCCCCGGCTGGGGGATGCGAGGTCGAATTTTCCTCTGGGTCCAAAGTGGCTTTTTTCACCCCCCACACCAAA
>NW_015094504.1:245139-249453 GCF_001431845.1 Calidris pugnax
GGTTGGGGGTCTCGGCAGCTGCAGAGTGGAGGGGCTTGGGGGGCTCTGAGCATCCCGGGGGGGACACAGGGTGGTCCCCGGGGAGCGGCAGCGCGGGGGTTAACCCAGCGCTGGGTTTGGAGACCTGGGGCTGCAGCCCCCGGGGAGGAAGGATTTAATTTCCAAAAGGAAAAGGGTTCCGCTTGGTTTTGATATGTTTTCATTTATTTCATTTGTAAAATTGTAGCTTTAAAAATCGATCTATTCATTGGATTTATTTTTATTGATTAACTTTCTTAATTCTTAAATTCTTAAATTTTTAAAATTTAATTTTAAATTTAATTTTGAAAATTTCGATTTTTAATTTTTTTTAATATTTTTTTTTTCCTGGACTTTGGGGGACCGAACCATCCCTCAGACCTACTCCACGTCGAGGACAAAAAACCCCTATTTTTCTTTTGCCCACCACCCCTCACGGGCTGACTCCAAAAGACCTTTTCCCCCGGGCACCCTCCGGATGCCGAACCGGCCGCTCTCAGCATCCCTCCCCGCTCTCCAATTCAAAGGGCCTTTTCCCCCGGGCACCCTCTGGATGCCGAACCGGCCCCTCTCAGCATCCCTCCCCGCTCTCCAATTCAGCATTTTCCAGCCCATTTCCGAATTATTTATGACGCTTATGATTATAATTATAATTTTTGGGTTGTTTTTTTTTTTTGGCCCCCTTCTTTTTTTTTAAATTTGCACCTATGGACATGTGGTGTAGAGGGGTGAGAGGGTTGACTTTTTTGGCCATGGTGGACCTCGCCGGGGCGGCGCGGGGTCTCCGTTAGATCTCGTTGTGCTCGCTGAGGCCGCCGGGAATGTCGTACTCACTGGAGCGGGGCGACATGCCCAGGTACTGCTTCAGGAACTCGCTAAACCTCTTCTGGTTGTTCCACTTCCTCGCCGACTTGCGGACCCCGATGAAGCCCCCGTAACGCTTCTGCACCCCCCGGCCCGTCGGCGCCGGCCACGAGCCGCGGCGCGTCCCCCGGGGGAAACCTCCCAGGCGTCGGGAAATGTCCTCGGGTGGCTGAGGGAAGGCCCCCGGCGCCCCTTCCTCGTCTTCCTCTTGGGCTTCCCGGCGCCCCAACGGCTGGATGACCTGCGGTGGGTTCCCCGGCACCACCTCGGCCCAGGGGTCTCCGGCGTCCGGCAGGTCGCGGGGACGGGGGGCGGCTCGGCCGGCGGCGGCGGCGCACAGCTCCCAGGTGGCCCGTGGCACGGCTTCGCCTTCACACTCCAGAATGCAGACCTGAGGGGGAGACACGGGGATGGGACCCTCAGGTGGGTTTGGGGCCTCCGGCAGCACCCGGTGGTTGTACCCCAAGTTCCAGGTGCTTGGGCAACCCCCTGATTCCACCTGTTGGAGGACACTCATGGAAAGGGGCCAGCAGCTCATTGGCCCTTGCCTGGCCTCACTCGGTTGAGGTGTCCTCTCCCAAAGTTCTTTAAGTTCTTTACTGTGAGGGTGGTGGAGCACTGGAACAGGTTGCCCAGGGAGGTGGTTGAGGCCCCATCCCTGGAGATATTCAAGGAGAGGCTCGACGAGGCCCTGGGCAACCTGGTCTAGTTGGGGGTGTCCCTGCTGACTGTGGGGAGGTCGGACTAGATGACCTTGAAGGTCCCTTCCAACCCAGATGATTCTATGATTCTAAAACCCGTTCCTGGGCTCCCAGAGGTGGTGGTGGTGGTGGTGGAGATGCTGGGGAGCGACGACAGCTCCTCAGCATCCTTCTCCCAGCCCTCCCTAGACAGGCTCTGCTCCACACTGGACACACTCCACACTTCCCCATTGACATCCATGCTCCCACAGCCCTGTGCTCCCCATTGCTGGGTCCTTCAGCTGCAAAAAAGCCTCCAAAATCACCAAGTCATGGGACAACAGAGGTGGGAAAGGACATCTGGCATGTGCCCATGGCATGTCCTGGCACCTGGGGTTGCTCCTCCCCAGGGGCAAGGCTTCTCTGTTCTCGTTGAACTTCATGAGGTTCCTACCAGCCCATTTCTCCAGCCTGGCGAGGTTCCTCTGGATGGCAGCACGACCCCAGGGAGTACCACCCACGTCTCCCAACCCTGCATCCTCTGCTAATTGCTGATCTGCATCTGCCACATCGTCCCGGCCATTAATGAAGATGTCAAGGTCTCCCAGGTTTCAGTTCACCTCACTGCCCGTTTATCTACCCTGTGCCTCCGCAGCTTGTCCACGAGGACGTCAAAGGAGATGATGTCAAAGCCTGATGAAAGTCACGTCAGGCTGGTCGTCTCGCTGCAGAAAGCTGTCAGGTTGGTCAAGCACGATTTCCCCTTCGTAAATCCATGCCGGCTGCTCTCGATGACCTTCTCGTCCTTCATACGTTTGGATGATGTGCTCCACCACCTCCCCAAGGACTGAGGTGAGGCCGACCAGCCATAGCTTTCCAGATCCTCCTTCATGCCTTCCTCAAAGACATCTGCCTCCTCCCAGCCCCCAGGAACCTGCCTCCGATTGTCACGTCCCTTCAAAGGCCATCAAGAGCATCCTCACCAAGAGATACCATTTGGCTTCCTCGGCACCCATGGGTGCATCCCACCACATTTGTGTCTCATCCCTTTCCAAGAGATCTCATCCACCAGGGCAGGACACAGACCCAGAACTGCTGTGGGGTGATAGCCCTAAGTGGGCTGGTACGACCAAAACCAGCACCCAGGAGAAACCATCCAGGACAAAATCATAGAAGAACCAAACGAAATAAATACCCAAAGAAACCAGGGCTGGAGGGCCCAGAAGAGAAGGGTTGTCTTCCCTCACATTGAAGTGTCTCCATCCCAGTGTTAGCTTCATGGTGGGCTCTTTTAAATGCTTTATACCACCTGGGGGACCCCATGTTGAAGCACGTTGGCCTGTCTCATTGCTACAGGCCATCTGCAAGACCAAAACCCTTACAAAGACTCTCTTCATGGTGGATTCATTGACTTTGCCAAGTGGGAGGTGCTACGAGTCCCAGCGTGGTGTCTTAGGGCTGCAGATCAAGCAGGTGGCTCTCCAGCAACTGGCTATTGCCATCCCGAGGGCAGCCAGGCTCTTCAGACAAAAAGACAAAAGAAAAACAGTTGTCCCAAAGTGAGGTGGTGACCAGGGTCTTGTAGGCCAGGACACCTGTGAGGGTCCTTGCGGAGACACTGTGGGCTTCCTGCGCTGAACCAAGATCCTGTCCTTGGATCTCCAGGGCTTTGGCAGGGTCTACAGCTGAGGGACAGTGTCCTGGAAGTGGCCCAAGTTGGCGATGAAAGGTGATGGATCACATGTAGGTAACAGCTCGAGAGGCTTCAAGAGGAATTACCCCAGGCATCAGGCTGAAGACCACCAGTGGTACAATCACCCATCCACAAAGCAGCACCATGAAAATCCCAGGGTCCATGGCTATCGGGCTGGGCTCTTAATTCACATGGAGATGGCTTCTGCTCACAGTGTTTTGGGCGTCCTCAGTGAACACTGGCCAGTGCTCCTCCACCTCCAGCGCCAAAACTACCTGGAGAGGTTCTATCCAATCTTCTGTTGGCATTAACGAAGCCACCGTGGGTTTGCACCACCCCTAGATGTCTCTAGGGACCAGGAGGTAGATGATTCATCCACATCTTGAAGACCAGCTCCACCAGCTGGTGCCTGGCCTGGCAGCTCTGATGACGGTGCAGGTGTGCCTGTAACTTCAGGTGCATCTTCTACTTCTACCCCTGAAGAATGGATCGGCCACGTTGCTGACACAGCTTCCTTGGCCATTGCTTTGGAAATGGTGGAGGGTTGTATCAAATCCCACCACGATGCTTCTTCCAGCTGAAACTGAGCCTCAAAACCCCCCGGGTTCCTCTGCTTCTGGTTCAAACCACTTTTGCTTTGAGACATAACCTTGCATGGGACCCAAGAGCCACCAACCATCCCATCTCCTCTCCACCTTGCTGCCCAGGGAAAACAGAGCAAAATGCAGCTCCAGAAGCAGGACCGGGGGCAGGAAGGGGGGGTTCCTGCAGAGACGCCGGTGCCTTCAGACTGAAAAACTGCATTTTTGGGTAAAACCAGGGAGATAGTACCCCAAAACTTGGTGGCAACGACGTGTGACTGCAGGAGGCTTTGCCAGCAAGGGGGTGGCACCGGGGTGGCCCCAGCATCTCCACGGAGCCCCTGGAAGTCGCTGGTCCCACCTGGTTTTGGGATGGGGGATGCATATCTCCCAGCCCTGGGGACTTCCCGAGCTGCTGGCTCCTTTCAGGTGGGTGTCTCAACCCGCCGTGATTAATCGTCGTTAATAAATAGGCGAG
>NW_015094504.1:249693-255307 GCF_001431845.1 Calidris pugnax
GGCCATCTGCAAAGCTGGTCCCATCCTGGTCCCATCAGAGGGGGGGGATTTTGGTGGGTCCTCAGGGGATGGGGTGGGGGTCCAGGGTTGGGGTAGGTGGGGACAGTGATGCTGCGAGCCATGGGGACAGGGGTGCTGGGGGTTTGGGGACCATCACAGCCTTGTCCCCATCACTCCCAGCACCCAATTTGGGGTCTGCACCCTCTTTGGGGACCATCTCGTCCCACAGTGTCCTCCTGGGGGTGCCCAAGGAGGAGGGACAGTGATGGCAGATGGCACCTTCCCCTCCAGGTTGGGCACCAACCGGCAGCCAAACCCCCCTCCCACCCCTCCAGACCCCAAACCCCAACCCTGGCGTGGGGAGGAGGGTCCCCAGCTGTCCCAGTGCAGCTGTCCCAGCGCTCCCCCCACGGTGGGGCAGAGCCCACCAGGCAGAGGGACTTACGAGGACGTCGAAGCTGTCCCGGTAGAGGTGGCGGTCGCAGTGCAGACAGTCCCCCCGGCAGTCGCCCCGCGCCCGGGCGAAGAGGCAGAGCAGCAGCAGGTCCCAGAGCACAGCCCTCATGGCGGCTGCGGGGCAGGGAGAGACAAAAACCTGTCAAACCCAGCCCCACGCCTGCACTGAAATGTGCCCGGCCTCAGCCTGGCCTCCCCTCACCACCCCCTGCCCCAGACACACACCTCCCCAGCCTCCCAGCCAAAATTATCCTGTGGGGAAAGGAGCTTCCCCATCCCCAGAAACAGATCCCCCGTGGCCCCAGCTTCATTTTTTCCAGGCTACCTCATGGCACGAGTCCCGGACGGGGCTTATTTTAGCAGGTGGACGTGGTGGGGCAGCACGTCCCCCGCTGTCCCCTGGGCAGGACGCTCCTTATCCGAGCATCGCCGGAGCTGGGAGAGGGTGTCCCACTCCTGTCTCTCCTCCTGGCCATTTTTGGGGTGCTGCCACTCCTGTCCCTGTCTCAGGAGGGTTCAGCCATCGCTGCCAACAGAGATTGAGCCCCCCTGGCCCGGAGCAGCGGAGCTAATTCCCAAACTCCCCGTGTCCCATCCGGCTTTGCTGACATTGGTGGCAGGTGGCGATTAAGTGACATGACCAAGGCCATGTGCTTCCCAGAGATTCAGCCCGATGCATCCCCCTGGCCATCTGCAAGGAGGGTTGGTCCCACTGACCACCCCCTGCCCTCATCCCCCTGGGAAAAGGGATCCAACATCCCCACGGTCCTTGGGAGCAGATCCCACTGGTGCACAGCATCAGGTATGTAAGCCAAAGAGGGGACGAGATGGAAGTGATGGAGAAGAGCAGGGTGGGGACATGAAGGTCGGTTCCACCAAGGGTGGCACCGAGGTCCCTCCGTGACAGAGCAGCACCCAAGAAACCCCCATACCAGGATGCTTGGAGGTGAGGAAGACCTTGGTGACGGTGGCTTTGCAAGCCATGTGTTGCTCCAGCAGCATTTCAGGCTGGTTTTTAGGGCGTTGAGCACCCGGGTGGGGGGTCCCCACTTATTTCCCACCCCACCAAGCTGGGGGAGACACCTTTTCTCCTTGCCTGCAGGCAGGGATTGAGCCCCCCTGGCCCGGAGCAGCGGAGCTAATTCCCAAACTCCCCGTGTCCCGTCCGGCTTTGCTGACATTGGTGGCAGGTGGCGATTAAGTGACATGACCAAGGCCATGTGCTTCCCAGAGATTCAGCCCGATGCATCCCCCTGGCCATCTGCAAGGAGGGTTGGTCCCACTGACCACCCCCTGCCCTCATCCCCCTGGGAAAAGGGATCCAACATCCCCACGGTCCTTGGGAGCAGATCCCACTGGTGCACAGCATCAGGTATGTAAGCCAAAGAGGGGACGAGATGGAAGTGATGGAGAAGAGCAGGGTGGGGACATGAAGGTCGGTTCCACCAAGGGTGGCACCGAGGTCCCTCCGTGACAGAGCAGCACCCAAGAAACCCCCATACCAGGATGCTTGGAGGTGAGGAAGACCTTGGTGACGGTGGCTTTGCAAGCCATGTGTTGCTCCAGCAGCATTTCAGGCTGGTTTTTAGGGCGTTGAGCACCCGGGTGGGGGGTCCCCACTTATTTCCCACCCCACCAAGCTGGGGGAGACACCTTTTCTCCTTGCAACGGAGGCAAAGCATCTGTGGGGTCCCCAGACAGTGTCACGGTCACCTTTCGTCCCCACCAGCCGGGAGGTGACACAGAGCCTGCCAGCTCCTGGTTGTCATTTGCTGGAGGGTACGAGGGGAAGCTGATAAGGAGCAGGAATTAAGGCTTAATCTTCGTCGAGTCTCATTAAAACTGGCTGGCGGTGTGAGTCAGAGGCTTGGCAGAAAGCTCCGGGGAGAGGGCAAACCCCCCCCCTCCCCGCCCCCAAAAATCATTCAACCCCAAAATGGGGGTTCAGGGGGCTGCCACCCACCCCCCCCATAGCCCTGTCCCCATGTCCCCAAGAGACACCAGCCATGTCCCAGCAAAAGCAGGTCACATCTGGCTGCGGAGGAGCCTCCGAGATTACGGCTCGGCTTTTTCTTCCCCCTTAATTGAAAGATGCTATCGGGAGGGTGGGATGCAGTACCCGGCCAGGGGCAGGGCTGGGGAACAGGGGAACGACCCCCCTCTTTGCACATCGGTGCCCCCCGAAAAATTAAACCAGCCCGTGAGGAGGGAAGGAGCTGAACGCAGTGGGTTTTTTCCTTGCTTGGGGTTTTCGGGGCGAGGGGGGAGGCAGGGTTGGGGGTGGGGGTGACAGCACGAAGCCCCTTGCTGAGTGTCGCAGCCACAGAGCCACGAGGAAAAGAAGGATGCTTTTTTTTTTTCCCCATTTTCACCATTTTTCACCCTTCTCCCATTTTTTTCCTTTCTTCACCGTTTTTTCCCCATTTTTTCTCCATTTTTCCCCATTTTTTTCCATTTTTCCCCATTTTTTCTCCATTTTCCCCCATTTTTTCTATTCCCCCCACTTTTCTTCATATTTTTCCTCCAGGAAAACCAAACCTGGGCCCTATTTCCCAAGGGATTCACCATCCAGTCCCGCTGCCCTCACACCCAGGGATGCCATCAGCCCCTGGGCAAAGGATGTGACAACCCCAGGGTGACACCACAGCCACCCCCCCACCGGCTCCTCGGACACCGGGGGCTGCTCCTGGGCACGAACCTTCCTCTTCCTCCCTGAAAACCCAACCTCTTCATCCTGGCAGGATACGGCCACCTCATCCCCAAGCAGCTTTGGGACCCCCCCTCCAGCTGCCACGGGCTGCCCCAAGGATGCATCCTCTGGAGTTTTCAATCTGGTTAAAATACCCTCATTAATATTTGGGAGATAAAAAAACAAACAAAAAACAAAAAAGAGGGTTTTTTCTAGAAATCCAGCCTGCGCTTCAGATAACGGCGGGGTCTGGTTATCCATCAGGATTTATTTCCTGCTCCGGGTGGGATGATGTGGGAGAATCAGCCACACAAAAGGGCTGATTTGGGGGGCAGCAGGAAGGATGAGGGGGGATACGAATAACCCGAGGAGGAGAAGAGGTGGAAGGGGAAGCAGGTGCTGGCTGAGATGGGTTTTATCCGCTTGATTTGATGCGTTTTGGGTGGGGAGCTGGGCGGGCAGGGCTGGGGAGGTGCTCCATCCCCTCTCCCCAGGGATGCTCCGTCCCCTCTTCCCCCCGGGAGATGCTAAAGGCAAGGATCATCCCCACAGTGGGATCATCATCCTTCCCCTTCTCAGGGGTTTAAACGTGGTGATGCTCTTGCTTTCCGGGGCTGGGATCAGTCCCTCCACGTGGGGACCACCTTGAGGACCTCCTCGTTTTCCACCCCCCCACACCTCAACCAGCCCTGATTCATTTTTTCCCCCTTAAATCCCACACCACCCAAAGCCAAGGCCCGATCCAGGGAAGGGCAAGAGGGATGCGAGGGGGCAGGATCATGGCCCCACTGGCAGCCCAGCGTGGAAGGAGTCATTTCCAGCCCAAAAAAGCACAATATTGTCCAACAGTGTCCCCCACTGGCACCGGCAAAAACGCTTCTCCCCCCCAAACCCCGGGCGATGCCGCACGGCTTTGTGCCGGCGGCTTTCGGGGGGATTTTAGGGAGAAGAGGTGGGATTTGGGGAGGGGGAGTTTTTTTTTGGCTCCAGATGCTCGGCTCTCGCCGGAAAAATAAGCATTTCCTTTTGTCGGTCCCCCTCAATCAGGTAATTGGTCATAATTGGCCGAAATTAGACGCCGCGGCGCGACTATAAACACAGATGTGGGCTCGAGAGGCTGAAAAGGGCTGTTCAGGGGTAAAAAAGCTGGGGAAAAACATTCCTCCCCGCATCCCCACCTCTCAGCCATGCGTGTCTGCTGGTTTGGGGGGGCTGAAAAAAAATCAAAGCGACAAAAAAAACCACCCCAATTTCTCTCACTCCCTTTTGTGCTTCTTTGGGAGGGAAAAAAAGAGGTAGTTGGCAAACCAGGAGCATCTCGCGGTGACGCCGGTGAAGTCCTGGCTGGAAGAACAAGGGGCAGAAATACTGAATGGGGAAAGCCGTGGTGCGGCAGCTCTCCCTCCCCCCCCCCCAAAAAAATGCTCCTACAAAATCCCACCCATCCTGGAGGAGCCCACCATCACCCTGTGGGTTTCCCCCCCAGCTCCGGGCAGGCGGCCCGTGCCGACTCCTCCTGTTGCGTCCCTCCAGCTCCACTCTGGTTGATTTTTGGGGCTGGATGGTGAAGCCGAAACTTTTCCTCTCTTGGGATAGGGAGGGAAAAAAAATAAAAAAATAGTATCTTTCCCTCCAAGGTGATATATTTCATTCAACCCTTAGCCAGGTGAGGAATATCTCTCGGTGAATCGAAGCCGGACGGAGCATCCTTGGAGTGAAAAAAGCAGCTGAGCCCCCCCCTTTCCACCCCCTTGCCCCCCAACCCCAAGGATGGGAAATTTAAGTGGGTTTCCTACCTGCGGGTGTGCTGTCGGCTCCTCGGATCGGTGACTCCTCCGGCGCCTGTGCCTCGGTGGTGTATATATAGAGGGTGTACACACGCAGCCCCACACCTCCCTCCCCCAACACGTGCGTCGCTGAGCCCCCCCCCGGGGGCTGCCGGCGGAGGGATGCGCCAGCCGGCAGATGTGCATCCTTTCCCCCCCCTCCCCTTTCCTCCCCAAACCTCTCCCGCAGCCTTCATCCCTTCCTCCTCCTCCTCCTCCCCAAGTCTTGTTGGGGGACACACACACACGCACAGCCCCAAAAGAGGTGATGCCGGTGTCGGGGTTATCCAAAAGTGTGGGATGTCTTCCAGCATCCCAGGGATGGGATGGAGGATGGGGTGGGGGGGTGAGAAGCTCGGTGGCCCCAATGTGCCCTGGTCCAGACTTGGGAGGGGGGGTTACACAGACCCCAAGGCACTGGCAGCTGGGTGAGCCCCAAAATCACTCCCACACCCTCGTAGCAGCCCCCAGCTCTTCTCGGGGGGGTCTTTTTCCCCCCCACCAACCCCAGGAGGAGGCAAAGTGTGTGTGGGGGTCCCCAACCCCGTTACCACCCCTCTGGGTCAGGGCTGCGGCAGCGCCCCGGCGCGTCGTGCATCGATGGCGAAAGCGTGCGGGTGGGAATAATTGATTTCGGGCTCAG
>NW_015094504.1:255317-255687 GCF_001431845.1 Calidris pugnax
GATTGTGGTAAATTCTTATAATTACTCTCTTGGAAGGGCTGGAGGTGGGAGTGGGACGCCTTTGGGTTCGACCGTGGCTACTAAATAGTTGGGGTTCTTTCCCCCCTGGGTGAGACACCCCCCCGGTGCTTGGATGGAGGTTGAAAAAAAAAATGTAGAAAAATTATAAAAACACCCAAAAGTGGCGAAAAGGCATCACAGGAGTGGTCGGAGGGGCCCTCCTGGTGCTGGGGGCAAGACGCCAGCCTGGTTCTGGGGTGTTCTAGGGGAAAATAAGGCTGGGGAGCAGCACCCTGTGGGACCTGTGGGCAGCCTGGGGTGAAGAGGTTCCCCACTGTGCTCCCAGGTGAGTGCTGGAGATGGGGATGCT
>NW_015094504.1:255824-260652 GCF_001431845.1 Calidris pugnax
CTGTGGGCAGCCTGGGGTGAAGAGGTTCCCCACTGTGCTCCCAGGTGAGTGCTGGAGATGGGGATGCTAATTTCTAATACATATATATATATATATAATATTTCTTTAAAAATTTTATTAATATTCTATATATCTATTCCTTCCATCTTTCTTCAACCACTTGGTTTTTCATTCAGGACGTATTCCCCAGCTCTCACACCGACCCCAGCAGCAGCCCAGCCCGGGTGGGAAGGCTTCATGCTTCTTTTGTCCTCTCCTGGGGTGATTTTACAAGCTCTCGGGGCTGCTGGTCGCCCCCCCACCCAAAATATCCATTTTATGGCATTTATTGAAGTGCTGGAGCCTTTTCTCCCCCAGCCTGGCCGAAGGGGATCGCCTCCACCGCCCCTGGTGTGAGCCGTGGTGGTGATGCTGTTGAGCTGGCAGGAGCAGGAGGCAGCAAATGACATCGGGGTGACGTCGTTTACGCTCTCGCTAATTAACAAGAGGAGGGGGGGGCATGATTGACAGCCGAGGTGCCCAAAGCCAGCTCGCTAGGCAGGAGAAATACCCATTTTTGCAGTGTTTCCAGTCTTTTTTCCAGGTCCGTGTGGGGACCAGCAGCTCAAGCCCCATCAGCGGTACCGGAGAGGGAAGGGATTTGGGATCTGGGGATGATTCACCCCTTGTAAAATTAGGATAGAAAATACAAATGCATCATTTTTTTGAAGGTTTTGGGGCATTTCTGTTTCAAAGTTGGGTCTGACCGAGCGCTCCCCTCCAGGGCTGGTGTTGGGGGAGAGGGGGAGAGCATCCCTGGCGAGGAGGAGCAGGGAGGATTCGAAGTGACAGGCTATTAGCATCGAAAAGCAACGATCCTTTTCGGAAAGAGGACATAAAGCAGATGGGATCTGGCACAGGGGAAACATGGAGAGGAGTCGAAAGCTGCCTGGAGGACGCAGGAGCTGGAAAACTCGGGAGCTGGGAAGTTGTGTTGTTCCTCTGATCTCGTGGATCCCTTAAATGTCACAGCTGGAGGGGCCGAGGACATACCCAAGCCTGTGTGATGCATCCCATGTTCGCTTTTGGATGCTGGCTGATTATTTTCCTAATTAACTGGGGGAATGTACAGGGCAGTTGTCCCCTCCATCAAGAAAATCATCCCCCTGAGCATCACCTCATGCCCCAGTACCTGCTCAGGTACCACCACCAGGAACAACCCCTCTGAGCATCATCTCCTGTCCCAGCCCTGCTTGGGTACCACCACCCAGGAACAACCCCCCAGAACCTCACCTCCTCTCCAGGCCCCGCTCAGGTACCACCCCCCAGGAGATGATTTTCCAGGAGCTTTCCAAGAATCAGGCACTCAATGCCAGGGCCACATCCTGCTCAACAGCAGCCTTGAGGAGATGCTTTAATAGGATGAAGCAGCAGTTTAAAGAGCTTTGTTGCCCCCCAGCCAGGGATGATAAATGCCAACGGTGGAGGCCAGACCAGTGCTGCTGATTTACTCCTCCTGGCAATGATGGTGGGGGAAGAGGGCTTAAATGCAGGGAGGGAGCAGCTCTTTGCCAAGCCATGGGGATGAAGCTCATGGGGAGCACCCTCTGGGTCCACCACCATCAAGACGATGGGTGCTGCAGGTGATATTGAATCATAGAATCATCGAATGGTTCTGGTTGGAAGGGACCTTAAAGGTCATCTAGTTCCAACACCCTGCCATGGGCAGAGACACCTCCCACCAGAGCAGGTAAATATCCAATAGAAAGGCCACCCAAAGGGAGGAGACCTCACCTTTCTACCCCCTCTAAATTCTGTTTGGAGCCAGGCAGGCAGAGCAACACCTTGTGAAGAGCCAAAAGCGTCACCACGTCAGTAGAGTCCCTGCTGGGTCAAACCCATAAGTGAAACATAAGTGGCTCTGATGGATTGTCACCTCTGGACCCAGACCAACTCCACACAGCACAGATTTCTGTCTGAAACACAGAATTTTGGGGGCGTTGTGGGTAGACTTCACATGCACAATCTTAGAGAATATCAGGTTCACCAGCTAAAGGATCTGACTTTTCATTGCCAGACCTTTAGGGTGCCAGGCTTGCCTTATACAAATATAAAAGGCCACAGATTTCCATACCAACAACCTGAAGTGAAGACCAATGGTCCATATACCAGTTGCAACTGGACTGGGGCCAATTCAGTTCACCAGGTGGGAAAATGAACCACTTTTGTCTCAGGTTCGTTTTCCACCATGTGGATGCGTTTTCCACCTTCCTGGATGAGCTCAGGAAGGGGCCTGATGGGCAGAGGACATGAGGGGGCAGAAACCATCCTCCCGTGCAATTCAGCTTGAGGCAACATCTGAGATGATCATAATTTCTGCTTGGTGCCCTTCATCCCTGTGGCTGGGATTTGGACATGGAAACTCCATCTTGCATTGGGAAAGGGAGATTTTACCCTCAAGGCCCAAGGGACGTGGCTGCTCCTCTCTGCACAACCTCAAGATTTCATCCTTGGAGATATTAGTACCACATCTGGATGGGTGCTGAGCAGCATGACCTGCTTTGAGGTTGACCTTGCTTTGAGCAGGGCTGGAATCAGGGCGCTCCAGAGGTCCCATCACACCTTCCTGGGACTTTCTGACCCAAGGAGTTTGAAAGGTAGCAGGGACCCAAAAGGGGCCAGGAGAACCTCGGTTAAAAATAACAAGGGGAGAGGGTATTTTACTCCTCTGCCTGGAGTGACCCCCAGGAGTAACAGGACATGACCATCTCCATCCATCCCCATCTCCATCTCCTTCTCCATCTCCACCTCCACCTCCATCTCCACCCCTGAACCAGTCCTAGTGGGGATGTAATGGCTCTGGGAGAACTGCAGTAGCTGAGGAGCACGTCTGGCCCACAGTAAGGTGATGAAGACCATCCATCCTGGTGTTCTCTGAACTAATTTGTGGCACCAACCTGCCCTGACCAGATCAAAAACCCTCCACCAGCACCCCCTTTGCTTGCAGATGGACCTGGAGTCCTCACCTTTCCTCTGGTGTTGGTTTTGGGCGTCCTGCCACATCAGCCCTATACAAAGAACAAAGATGGGTGATGTCTTTTCTTCAAACATCTCCAAATTTGCTATTCATGGCAATTTTTTGCCTCAAAAGCAATTCGTGCCAGCATCCCAGACCATCCTCCTAGTTACCCCATCCTGGGACACACCATCCCCAGATGTCCCCATGGCTCTAGCCTCCTCAGCTCTGTTCTCTCATGGGATGCACGGATGTTAGCTGCCACCACCATCACCATGTACCCACCTTGGCGTGAACAAAGGAAGTGGAGCACAACCAGCCAACAGTCTGGGCTGTGGTCTTCTCCAAGCAGAACCATCAATGGGTTCCTCAAGAAATAAAACCAAGGGGAGATATTGTTGGCAACACAAGAGCTCTGCTGCTGGATGCTCAGCCTCCATGAGCGGTGGGGGCTTGACGGGGCCCCGCCAAGTATTTGTGTCATCTCATTAGAAATTGCAGTTTTATTGAAAGCCCGATTGCGCTCATTTAGCTGTCACTCAAACCCTCCTGCAGCCGCTTATTAGCGCTGGAGCGGGGAGCAATAAGGCTCTGCTGAAGATCACCCATCCTTTCACAAATTACCTCTTACTGATGAATTAAGGCCGTCGAGACGATGGTGCCTGAAAACCGGGGGGAGATATCTGAATTTCAGAAGAAGGGCCTGAAGCCATTACCCCTCTCAGGTCATCACCCTTGGAGCCACATCTGGAGTGTTGCATGGGATGCTTCAATTCAAGGAGCAACACATGGACCAGGAGGCCACAGGGATGGTCAGAGGATGGAGGATGGGATGCCTTAAAAAAGGCTGTGGAGCAGTTTTTTTGTTCAGGATGGGATGTCGGAGGAGCCATTAAAAAAGGCTGTGGAGCAGTTTTTTTGTTCAAATGGAGGGGGGAAATGGTAGATCTGCCCCCATATACGCTCTAACATAGCGTGTATCATCCCAGTGGGTGGTCCAGCTGGAGATGGGTTTCATCCCTGTGTGGGAAAGTCACCTTATTAGCACCATAGGCTGATTTTTTTGGGGGGAGAAGCTCTTGACTTCAGGCAAATCCTCCCCAAAATACTTCAGGGCAGAGAAAGAGCTTTGTAGGGGAAAGATTCTCACCCGTGGCATGGGAAGTATGGACATGTCTGTAGATATTAACATGGGTTTGGGGGTCTCAACAGTGTCTTGGGACCCACCAAAAAGCTGCTGGCTGAAGCTCTGCCCCCCCCCAGAGCATCTGTGAGTGACGATGCCGTTCCCCCCTGGTTGTTATATTTATGTTCAGCCCCCGGGGCCAGCACTTTGAAAGATGGGAAGGATGATGTTCAAGCCATCTACTGGCTTCGGTTCTCACCCGTGGCATGGGAAGTATGGACATGTCTGTAGATATTAACATGGGTTTGGGGGTCTCAACAGTGTCTTGGGACCCACCAAAAAGCTGCTGGCTGAAGCTCTGCCCCCCCCCAGAGCATCTGTGAGTGACGATGCCGTTCCCCCCTGGTTGTTATATTTATGTTCAGCCCCCGGGGCCAGCACTTTGAAAGATGGGAAGGATGATGTTCAAGCCATCTACTGGCTTCTGGCTTCAGGGCCACGGCACCCTCCGTCTCCTCCTTCCCGTGCAAAAAAAAGACAAAAAACCAAAAAAAAAATCTTCCCTGGGGAAAAAAATCTGCTCGGCTCAGCCCCGTCTGATGGATGGTGGCGGGGACGGGCTGGCGAGAAACCAGATTGAAACCGGTGACTCATTTCCCACCAGCGGCTATTTCGGGGGAGAAGAGAGGCCGTTTTCCCCCCCCCCC
>NW_015094504.1:260893-264137 GCF_001431845.1 Calidris pugnax
GGCCGTTTTCCCCCCCCCCCAACATCCATCAGGTGGTCGGAAAGTCCCCGCAGCCACCTCCCACCTGCCGTGGGGCAGACAAAGGAGTTTTGACTCTAATGTGAGCTTTTTCTCTCTTTTCTTGCGTCCCCACCCCGTGCCATCCTCCGCCGGACGTGGGATGGGGATATAGCTTCATCCCTGCTGGTACCCGGACCCCCTGTGTGTCCTCCCCCCACCCCGGGGTGTTGATGGGTGACATTTGGCTTCGATGGAGCAGCTTCCCCTGGGAGAGAAGATAATTAGCAATCAGCTTCCCCGGGAGATTGCCATCGTTTACAGACACTGAGATACCTATTGGCGCTGGGAGCCGATACCAACCCAGGAATACCAGCCAGCACAAATGCCCTGGGGAGGTTTTTGGGGTGAGGATTGGGGTTTTGAGGTGCCCATGGTCCCATCTGAGAGGGGAGGGTGGTGCTGAGCCCAAAGCACCATCACGCATCCGTCCCTGCACAGCCCCGAAAGCTCGTGCTGGGTTCACGTCGGGGAGAAAAAGAGCTTGAAGTTTAATGAAACAGGGTCAGCAATCAATTAAAAAAAAACAACCCAAAACCAATAAGGGATTTCTTGGCTCAGCAGCAACTAAATTTCACCTCTTGCCCATCAGTCGACCGGCCTCACCCCGTCATTCCCAGTGCGGGTCCCAGCATCCTCCCAGCAAGGAGCCTGGTACCTGCTAAACCGCGATGCACCAAAAAGAAAAACCAAAATAACCCCCAAATCCCATCATTTTGCACTTTGCAAAAGAAAAACTGCTACATCACTGTCGTCTTTAGCACATAAAACCTCTGAGTCACCGGAGGAATGTGCAGCGCCTTTTAATAGAGTCCAAACTGTCCCAGCGGGCCTGATGTTTAACATACAGGGCTTTGATTTATTTTATCTTTATTTATTTAGATTGGTCCATTAAAATATGCCCCCCCCCAGCACCCCGACACGTGGGACGATGTGTTTGTGGAGCAAAGAGGAGCTGGTGCTGGATGCCATGCGGGTGAGGAAGGACAGACTGACCACACCACCGGTCCTCTTGAGGCTTAATTATCTTTTTTAACCCAAATGTGAAAATAACAATTATCGCCGATAGCAGGAGTGGGTTTCTGGATGATGCTGGGCAAGGGGTGGGAAGGATGGGGTGGTCCCCCCATGAGGGATGGGGAAAGAGGCAGCTCGGGGCAGGCGTGCTAGATAGAGGTCTACAAAAGCCTGCCTGGGCAGAAAAGTTAATAAGAAAATGATTATTTTTGAGGATAAAATACAGAAACGCAGGGAGCAGCTGGAAGGGGAGAGGAGGAAGGAAAAGCCATGGGCTCCTTTCTGCAGGACATCGTGGCAGCTGAAGGATGCTGCCATGATAATAAGGGAATAAAAATCCAGAGAAAGCAATTAAAACCCTCCCTGCCAGCCGGACATGGCTGGGAAGACCATGGGGTGGTACCCAACATCCCACCAGCCTCATCCTCCCCGTAGCATCTCTACGTGGAGCCAGGGTTTGGGGCTCGGGGGGGGGTGATACTGCATCCCTGCGTCTGGATCCTTGTTTTTAGGACACAAGGAAATATTTCAGACTGATGCTGTGGTTTTATTTCATATCTGTTATTAAAAGCAATATCAAGGGGGTGTGATGGCCACGCAGGGGTGGGTCACAGGGGAAACCACAGCTTCTCTGGGCAACCTGGGCCAGGCTCTCACCACCCTCCCACCAAACAAGTTCTTCCCCACAGCTCATCTAAAATTCACCTCTTGCAGGGTCCAACCCTTCCCCCTCCTCCTAGGGCTCCCCTCCCTCAGCCAGAGTCCCTCCCCAGCTTTCCTGGAGCCCCCCTTCTTGAGGGACTGGAAGGGGCTCCAAGGTCTCCGCGGAGCCTTCTCTTCTCCAGGCTGACCCCCCCCAACTCTCTCAGCCCCCCCTCCCAGCAGAGGGGCTCCAGCAGCTCGGCTGCACGCCCCAAAGACACCTCTTAAAATTGTCCTTTAGAAACGCAGCCGGGTGGAATCGAAGAGAAGCTGGAAACAAAGTGGGATGGTCTGAGATCTCCCTGCTGAGATATTTCCCCCTCCACGAACCAAACCCAGTCACTCTCTGCAAATTAAATATCAGCAAACAGCTCTCTTTTCGGGGGGAAATCGGGATATTAAGAATCTTTTCGTTTTTACAGATTTCTGCAGGTGAGCTCGTTTTTACAGATTTCTGCAGGTGAGGCGGGGAAACCCCCCTGCTTCAAATGAAGAGAGATGAGCTGGGAACCCACCTGCCCGTGGTGACACCCCGTCCTCCCCCCAGCAGGACGGGAGCCCCGGGGCCGGTGCTGAGAACAAGGGGGTGACCCACAGTTGGGGGTGACCCACAGTTGGGGTGACCCACAGCTGGGGGTCACCCTTTTGGGATTTGGGGGTGGGAGGGGAGCACATCCCACTGCTGCTCCTCCCGAGGTGTTTGATGCCACCATCTCCTGGGGGGGCTGGATCAGGACCCTGATTTGGGGGTTACGGCACCTGAGCGGCGCTTGACGCCTTCTGAGTTACTGCCAAAAATTCCCCCAAAATGGTATTTATTTAATTTTTTTTTTTTACCATCGGGGCCAAACCAGAGGCAGGAGAGGAAGGCAGAGGAGTGGCTGCATTTCCCCGTGCATTTCCCCCAGAACGGCCTCGCAAACCACCGCGGGGACGGACCGACAGACGGACGGGGAGGACAAGAGCGCCCAGTGCCGCGCCCCGCGCCGCCTTTTGCGGAGATTTGACCTTGGCGGGCACCCGTCACCCGTCGCAGAGCCTGCTGGGAGATGTAGTCCCCTCCGGCGCCGCCACCGACGCGCAGGCGTAGAACTTCCCCGCCCGGGGCCTTCTCGAACCGCGGAAGGCGAGGGGTTCACCGATTGGTCCGGCGGCGGCCTCAACCCCCTCCTCCTTCCATCTTCGCTGACTTGTGATTGGTTCGATCGTACCTCCTTCCTTCTGGTTGGCTGGCTGCGGTGGGAGGGCGGGGCAGCGAAGCCGTGGCGGGAATTCCGGCGGCGGAGGTGAGGTCGGTCTGTGGGGAGGGATGGAGAGGGGGCTGAGGGGAACGAGCCGGGCCTGAGGGGTCAGCGGAGAGAGGGGCCTGAGGTGGGTCAGGGGCTGGGAAGAGCTGGGCCTGAGGGGGTGGTGGATGTGGGGAAGGGGCTGGGGGAGAGAAGGGGCTGGGGGAGATGGAGGAGGGGTC
>NW_015094504.1:264147-280923 GCF_001431845.1 Calidris pugnax
GGTGGGCTAGTTGTAGGCAAGAAGTAGGGAAGAGCTGGGCCTGAGGGGACGGTGGAAGGGGGCAGCAGCTGGAAGCAGGAAGGGGCTGAGGTAGAGAAGGAGCTGGGGCTTGGAGGGGAAGGGGACTTAGATGAAATGGTGGGAAGAGCTGGGCTTGAGGGGTTGGTGGAGGCAGGAAAAGGGGTCCGGGACTGGGGAATTTTTGGAGAGGAGTTGGGGGGGGCTGAGTGCTGGAGAGTGGGGAATAGGGTGGGAGAGGGCTAGGAGAGCTGGGTGAAAAAATGAAAGATTTGGAAAAGGAGCACTGCTGGTGGATGGAGCTGGAGGAGGATTGAGAAGGAAGATGGGCTGGGAAGAAGGAGGTTCGGTTGGGGGAGCTGGACTGAGAGTGGGAAAGGAGGAAAATTGGGGGGGGCTTTGAGGGCAGCAGTAAGTGGGGGATTGGGAAAGGAACGTGTCAGGCATGAAAGCAAAGAAAAATTGAGTTGGGAGAGAAGAAAGTATGTGTTAATAAGGAGCTAAACTTGGTCTAGTGTTGAAGAACAGGGAGAAGTGAGATGGGGGGCTAAAATGGGAGCAGGATTATTGGGGGATAGAGCTGAGGGGGGATTGAAGGAAGGACCATGAGAATCGCAGGGAGAGGCTGTGCAGGAGAGCGAAGAACAACCTGGGGGTGGGACAGGAGCTTGAGGTGGAGGGGAAGGGCAGTCTAGGGCTCATGAATGGGTTGGAAGAAGGTGAGCTAGAGAAAGAAGGTATCAGGTAATGGCCTGGTAGAAAATTGGCAGTGGAAGCGCAGGGACATGGTGTAGCCATTGATGGATAAGTACATTTACGAGAGGGGGGGAAAGTGAGAGAGAAAGATTTAGTGCCAAACGGGGACTTCTGGCTACCTTTATTTCTTTAAAAGTCAATTCTGGTAACAGTAAGTTGAGCCGTTACCCAGGAGGTCTTGTCTTTCCTTTCCTGCCCTGCTTAGAAAACGTGTCTGTAATAACTCTTTTTTCTTTCTCGCTAAACTTTGTCCGCTGTTGGACAAATCGATGGCGCTTCCCAGGTGGCTGTATCCCGCTGTGCAGTCAGGATTGTACTTGATAATGTCTCAAAGTTACCATGGATATCAGCTTTCTCTTAAAACTCCGTTTTAGCTGCCAGCCCTTGTGCAGCTGCATCATATACCCATGCATATACTGCTAAAATTGATACCGGTTGGAAGCATTTGCAGTCGCTGCTTGGTAAGCTGCTTTGTTTGGGGGAGTTTTAAGCTTTTTATCCCCTTTCCTTCCAGGGTTTTACTGCAGGGCGACGACCGCTTGCCATGAATTCGAATATTTTCTCCTGATTTGCTGTTCACTGGGCCGAGGTGGGGGATGGCTACGGAAGCCAAGTACAGCATCATCCGAGAAGTGGGCCGGGGGAGCTACGGGGTCGTTTATGAAGCCATCGTGAATCAAACCAGAAGCAAAGTAGCCGTAAAAAAGATGCACTGCAACGTGCCCGAAAACGTGGAACTGGCTCTGCAAGAGTTCTGGGCCCTTCAGAGCATCCAGAGCCAACACGAAAACGTGATCCAGTTGGAGGAGTGCATCCTGCAGAACGGCCAAGTCTTTCAGCCCATTAGTCACCGTTACCGAAAATCAGACAGCCACCTGCTGCTCATTGAGACCTGCCTGAAAGGGCGGAGGTGCATGGATCCCAGGTCAGCCTGCTCCCTCTGGTTCGTGATGGAGTTCTGTGATGGTGGCAACATGAACGAGTACCTGCTGTCCCGCAGCCCCGACGCTCAGCTCAACCACAGCTTCATGAGGCAGCTCAGCAGCGCCGTGGCTTTCCTCCACCGAAACCAGATAGTGCACAGGGACCTCAAATCCGACAATATTTTGATTTCTCACCGACGTGGAAACCCCATAGTAAAGGTAAGGGAATACTTCCAGCAGGAGTAGGGAAGTCATCGTGCCTCTGTACTCGGCACTGGTGAGGCCTCACCTAGAGTACTGTGTTCAGTTTTGGGCCCCTCACTACAGGAAAGACATTGAGGTGCTGGAGCGTGTCCAGAGGAGAGCCACCAAGCTGGGGAGGGGTCTGGAGAACAAGTCCTACGAGGAGAGGCTGAGGGAACTGGGCATGTTTAGTTTGGAGAAGAGGAGGCTGAGGGGAGACCTCATTGCCCTCTACAACTCCCTGAAAGGAGGGTGTAGAGAGGCAGGTGTTGGCCTCTTCTCCCAAAGGACGAACGACAAGACCAGAGGAAATGGTCTGAAGTTGGGGCAGGGGAGATTTAGATTAGATATTAGAAAGAACTACTTTACTGAGAGAGTGGTCAGGCACTGGAACAGCCTGCCCAGGGAGGTGGTGGAGTCACCATCCCTGGAGGGATTTAAGAAACGTATAGACATGGCTCTTCAGGGCATGCTCTAGTGCCCAAGGTTATTGGTTTATGGTGAGGTGTTGAGTGTGGGGTTTAGTTGGTGGGTGCGGTGGTTTTGGTGGGCGTTTGGTGTGGTGTGTTGTTGGTTTTTTTTTTGGGTTTTTGGTGGGTTTTTTCGGGTTTTTTTTGTGGTTGGACTCAATGATCTCAAAGGTCCCTTCCAACCACTAAGATTCTGTGATTCTGTGAAAACTTCGCCGTTCCTCTTTATCTGACCCGCACGGTTGTGCATCACGTGCTTTGGAATGATGGGCTTTTGGTCTGGTGATACTTGTCATAAGCAAACTTGGAACATCTGATATCAGTTGTGGGCTTTCTGGGGTTTTTTTTAGGAGCCTTGGAAGGAAGTAGAGGTCACATGATGATGTGTTTCTGTAATGTCTTTCATCCATTGCTTATCCCTTTGAGAGGAGCAGTTCAGGGCTGTGGAACTGCACCCCTAGATAATCACAGAGATCGCTATCAGTCAAAAATGAAGCAATATTTTCTCTGCCCTTAAACTTTTAAGAACATGCTGCCCCGTTCCAACAGCTGGTGCTTCCAATATTGCTGCCTCGAGCACGTGTACTGATGTTGCAGGGGAGGTGGGGAATGTCTTGGTGCCTCGTGTCAGTGCCTTGACTGAGGTAAAGACTGAAAGTCTGTTCCAGCTCCCTCCTGAACTTTCCATCCCGAGGGTTCCAGTAGTTAGGACATAAAATAACAGGTCAGTGCATTCAGATAATTCCTGTCGTGACCATTCAGATCAATAATGGTATTTGTACTTCGACCTGTAGAGCCGTCAAGGGACACTTAAATCAATGTCATCTTAATCACTAGGGATAATAATGGTAATGCAAGAGATTCAGGGCACTCACCGTGGAACAGCAAGAACCACTTCTACCCTTAGATGTATTTCAAGGTATGTTTATGCCCAATTAGATGTAATCAGAGCGAATTCACAGGAAGGTAACGATCAGACGCCTGTTCTGTCCATCTTAGGAAGGGGAACAAACAATGGGAGATGGATTGGGGAGTGGGCAGCTCAGAGGAAATAATCAGCTGTTTTGTTTCACCAGGGCTGCCACCCGAGGAGCCTCAGTGCCGTGCTGTGGTGGATTTCAGAGCCCCTGTTTGTAAACGTGATGTTTGGGAATAAGTTATTTTGGTTTTTTCCTCTTAACCTCTTGCAGGTGGCGGATTTTGGCCTCAGCAAGGTGTGTCAGGGGAAAGGGAACATCAACCAGCATCGTTTCTCCTCTGCCTGTGGCTCCAACTTCTACATGGCTCCTGAAGTGTGGGAAGGTCACTACACTGCCAAGGCTGACATATTTGCCCTTGGCATCATTTTCTGGGCGATGGTGGAGAGGATCACCTTCCGAGACAGGGATACTGAGAAGGAATTGCTTGGTGAGGATCAGATGAGTGCTGTCTTGTTGTCAATGGACACTTTGGATCCGTAGGGAGGTGTTTCTCCCAGCCATAGTTACAAATCCTGGGTCATGCTTTGGATGTGGCTTTTTCCAGGGATTTGCAAGCAATTTGCAACCCAAAGACACCCAAAGTTGGGGGGTTTTTTGGGTGTTTTGGGTTTTTAAGAGAGCTGCAAAGAAATCTCTTTTTCTACAGCATTCATTACTCCTAATTTGGTTGCTTCTCGTGCAGGGTTTCCAGGTCTTGAAGAGATATCACTAAGGCAGAGGGAACACTTTTTATATTTACAAATTGCTTTGTTTGGAAGATTGTTCCTTCTGCCAGAAATGCTCTGTGGGATTTAAAGGTTAAGGGAAAGATCGCTTCTGGCTTCTCTGCTGTCAGGCCTCCCTTATCCGAAGGAATGCTCTTCAAAAATGGATTTGGCCCTTATTGTCCCTAAAGAATTGTAGGAGGAAAAAAAGTCATAGCTGTTGCTGAGGCATCTGTCTCACAGCCACACTCCTGATAGAGGATTTAGTATCCGTGTGCTTCCATTTGCTCAGAAATGCTTTTAATGCTCTTAAAACCAAAACCTTTCTGGAATTGGGCTTCTGGGCCCGCTTGTATCCTTGACTTGGCACAACCAAGGGATGGGATCATTCGGAGCACTGAAAGGATGTTCCAAAGAAGCCAAATAATAAACTGGGAAAGGATGTTTAGATAAGCTTCGCTGCCATCTGGCCGAGTTTCCTCCCAGTTTTGAGATGGAAGATCTCACAGGGGTGACTCCTCTGATGGCCTGCTCTCTCCCCGCCTCCTCCTTCCTCCAAATCCCCCCCACACATGCACGCTTGAAATGCTTTGTACTAAATGATTTCAGAAAAGTATATTGCAGTGGAAAATCCATCTCCAGAGGAGAGAATGCCAGTCATGCACATTAGCATAATAATTGAAGACATCTACCCAGGCTCTGAGATCATAGCATACCTGTCTGTCTTTCTTTGAAATGTTTAAATTCTTTAAAGGAATTTCTATGGAGGAACTTGGAGACACCACTGTGCTACCCCTTTAATTTTTCTTTCTTTTTTTTTTTTTTCATCTTCAAGTAGGCTCGCTTCTAATTCTATTATTTATTTCTTTCCGAAACGCCAAATATTGATAAATGTTTTAGTTCCTGCCTGCAGAAACAAGTGACTGGCTGCAGCTGAGACCAAAGCAGGAGCAGATTTCATTAAAACAGCTGCCCGCCGACTGGAGATAAGGAGTTTGCAGGGGCCAACCTTTTCTATCCACAGCCAGGTCACTGCCTTTGAAACATTTATTCTTTGCCTGGTGCCGGGGCAGAACAGCTTGAGTGAGCAAAAGCTGGTTTTCCTGCCCGTTTCGGAAGCCGGTTAATCATTTTCAACAACCGGTGAAATTATTTAGATTACCAGGAGCAAATTTACATTTCCCTTCCTTAATCTTGCCGAGGAGGAGTTGGCTAACGGTAAATGGCGTTGCGCTGTCATTTTAATTGACAATTATTTGACTAACTGAGCAAATAAGTTTTGTGTTTTAACTCTTACCAGTCGCCTCAGCCAAGCAGAGTCCCCCACCCTCTTCTAGAGCTTCTGCATCTCCTGGTAGGGTGACCTGGAGCAGGATGGAGGAAGTTCATGGCAGCAGCCCCTTTTCTCTGCATATAATGGTCCATATAATGATTAGAAGCAGCACCTTTTGCTTAAACTTTCTCCCTCTGTTCCATGTGTGGTCACGCACACAACCTTGGGCTCCCTCCCTCTTCTAGAGCTTCTGCATCTCCTGGTAGGGTGACCCAGAGCAGGATGGAGGAAGTTCATGTCAGTAGCCCCTTTTTTCTGCATATAATGGTCCTTATAATGATTAGAAGCAGCACCTTTTGCTCAAACTTTTTCCTTCTGTTCCCCTCATGGTCACACACACAGCCTTGGGCAGCACCTTGGCTGCTATTTGAAAGTAAAAAGCCTCTTCTGATAACAGCTTCTCCCAGTGTTTGACTTGGCAGTCACCCTTTAATAAGTGATCTTTCCACTCATCTCTCAGATGTTTTGTTTCCCAGATTGTCTCTCCCTGTTGTGTGTGACAGCATTTTGTGTAGGCTCCTCTCTACCTGTATAACCCGACTCCTCCTCATCTCTGTTCAGGAACTTACATCTGCCAAGGCAAGGAGCTCATTCCCCTCGGAGAAGCCTTGCTGGAGAACCCCAACATGAAGTTAAAAATCCCCCTGAAGAACAAGAGGTCCATGCCAGACGACCTCTGCAAGCTCCTGCGTGACATGTTGGCTTTTAACCCCAAGGAGAGGCTGGATGCCTTCCAGCTGGAAATCAGAATCAGGCTCATCTCCTACGGCAAAAAGCGCCAGCGCTCCGTCTCCTAGAGGCGAAGGACGTTCAGGTTGGTGGCACTGCCAGGCTGCTCCCTGCTTGGCATTTGGGGCATTTTCTGTTAGTGACCTCCAGGGCAAAGCCCTCTGAACCAAACCTGACCTGTAGTGGTGCTGAAAATCCAGCCGTAGAAAGATACAGAATCGTAGTGGTTGGAAGGGACCTCAGAGATCGAGTCCAACCACAAAAAAAACCAGGCAAACTTGAAGAAGAAAAGGCTTTGGTAAACGTTTGGGGACAGGAATTTGGTTGAAGTGTGTCTAACTAGGGATCTTTTGCCTCCTTAATGGTCTTCAGGGAATTAGCTGTGCTGCTTGTAATTGGACCAGCCCATCCTTTACCCTAAACCTCATCTAGCAAACTTGAAGAAGGAAAGGCTTTGGTAAACGTTTCGGGACAGGAATTTGGTTGAAGTATGTCTAAGTAGGGATCTTTTGCCTCCTTAATGGTGTTTAGGGAATTGGCTGCACTGCTTGTAATTGGGCCAGCCCATCCTTTACCCTAAACCTCATCTACTGCCACAAAGGAGGGCAGATTTCTGCCCTCACCTCCAGCTTATTTTTTGCTTTTACAATATATTTTCTAACCAAATAAATGCTGAAGTGGGCAAAGTTACTGTATATTTGTAGGCGTGCATCTTAAATAGGATACTTAGATATGATAGTAACTGTCTGATTAGAGACAGATTTTTTATTGTTTTTTTAATTAAAGCACTGTTAATGCTCAGAGCGTATCAGAACTGGGTGCACCAGATGATAGAGGAGCTTCCTGTCCTCAATTTGGCCTTGAAGAATATGTTGGAGAAGGCTGGGCTTGGGAGTCTGGTGGTCTTGTCCGGTCCTGCAGTGAGAATGTTGTCTTTATGTGCCCACTTGGGGGGAAAAAATGATCCTAATCCTTATGAGTTCTTGATGGGTTCTTTAATATCTGCCTTGCTGGAAGTTTGAATGTCCACCATCAAATTCAAGATTGCTCTGCTGGAAGTCATGGAATCTGTCAGACAATGAAAATACAGAGGGAGTTTCCAGGATTTTCAGGTCCTGTCTTCTGCTGTCGTGGGCTTTGTATCTTAGGATTTATTTGCTAAATGCATCATAGAAATAAAGGGGTTTGTGTCTGAGTCACCGAGACTGAGAGCATCTGAGTGTCCTTATAGCTAAGGACCTTGTCCTTTGCAACCCAAATGCATTTCTGCTCAGTTTAATACTCTGGGTCTTGTGACAGACTTGTGCTTCAGCTTAAAATGTTGTTCTCCTCCCGGGGTGTTTGCCCAGTTGTAACTTTAGCAGCATTTCTTCCTGTCCAAGGTTGGTTGGTTCTGTGAAAGTTGGCCCTTTCATCTCCAAATAATTTCTGCGTTTACTCCAGACGAGTCTCTTCAGGTCCTGGTAAAGCATTTACTATCTAGTCTGGAAATATTCCTCCAGGATCACATCTCTCTCCTTTCATATCTAAATCACTTAATCCTCTCATAATTACTTTGTATCCTAAAGCCCTTTTGGACTTGATTTGCTTCAAATCAATAACATTCTGGGTTACAGCAGTTACTTTTGTTCACAGATGAATGACCTTATGTTTTCTATTACCCAGTTTCATCCCCTGGCAGTTAGAAGAAACGGTGAATGACCCTGAGTACTTCCTCATCCTTTTTTTATAACCCCAATACCTCCAGCTCTGTGTCATCGGCACACTTCTAATTGTGCTAAGGCTGTTAGCTAAAACGTTAATTAAACAAGAGCGTTGCCAGTGCCAATCTTGATAAAACTCTACTCCAGCCTCTTCGTTTCCAAATTATCCCTTTCATTTTTCCCTTGGGACAGGTTATCTGCTTTACATCTTCCTTTTCCTTAGTCCCAGTCTTCTCCTCTCTATCCAATACCTTCCTGTGTGGTGCTCCACCAAAATGCTGTACTGAAATCCCAGTGGACAAGACCAGCCCTTCTTTTTATCTAGAAAAAACAGTTTTATCACTGAAAACGACTTAATTAGTGGGGTAGGAGCTGTAGTTCTGAGACCTCTACTCTGATTCAGGAGGCCTGGCATGCTGTAGGAGCAGCAGTACCACTAGTTGGCAGGCCAGCCCTGAAGTGGTTTGCCTGCTCTAGAGGAATTTGCAAGGATAAAGAAAGGAAGGAAGAAAAAAAAAAAAGCTGTAGCAGCAGAGTGTCAGGCTTATTCCTGTGGACTTTCCTTTTTCATCATGAAACCGTAGCGACAAACAGATTTGCATAATGGGCTCAGAAGAAAAACACCAGCACATACCCCTGAAAAACCCCATCTTGTCTCAATCCTCTTCATTTATTTTATTTTCCCGTTGGGCAGGAAGCTATTAATTACCTACTTTGCTTGGTTTTGGCATGTAATGGGAGTTGGTGCAGCGATGGCTCGTGGTCTCACGCTGAAACCGCTGCGTTAATGAGGACTGAAAGGAAAACCAACTTGCCCTTCTCAAACAGGCTTGTCTTAAAAACCAATCCCTGGAGGCTTCAGTCCAGAAAAGAGCCCGATTCCATATCTGACTTTCCTAATTGAAAATTGGGAGCAGCACAGAAGCTGGAAAGGGAAACCTTGGTGCTTCAGGAGCAAATCTCCGATAGCAAATTCAAATAAGGACAGAGATACTTTTTCTTCCGTAATGCTTTGTTGTCACAGGGCAATGAACTCTACAGCCCAGGGCAGCCAAACTGTAAATCTCCTGAGAACAGAGTTAAAAACCTCTAAATGAGTTCTCTTTCAGGAATTTGAAGGCAGGGATATGGATATAACCTGTCATTTGGGGAGTCCTTAAGATAAAAGTTGCTGAGAAATGGGATTTTCACTGAGGAAAGCCTACTTGTGTCCTGCCCTGTGCTCTTCCCCATCTCACTATGTTAGTGATGTCCCCGGGGCAGAACAGGGGACCTTTGGTGTGGGTCACTCTCAACAACAAGTGTTTTATTTTGCAACTTTGGGCACGTTTCTTTTGCAGGTGTGGTGTCCTGCTGTGATCCGGAAGCCTCGGAGATGGTGAACAACCAACCCTGCCTTCCTTTGGCAGGAGTGGGTGGATCTGAAGACCCCTGCCAGCTTCCAGTTTTTCTGAACGGTTATATTTAAATGGACAATAATTTTATTTATTTGTACAGTAATTTTAAGAGGGCAGCTACCAAAAAATGATCTATTTTTATGCGAACCTTCGTTGTTTTTGTATTTGCTTTCTTTTATGCAGCGAGTAGGGCAGGTGAGAAGGTGGCTGAGGTGACCTTGACTGTCTGGCCACGCTCGGCACCCTCAGAGAGGAGTTTCTGAACTTGCTCTTTTTAAAGCAACCCTCGTGCATCCTTTTGTTGCCTTTTTTTCTTTTTTTTTTGGGGTGTAATTTCTTCTCTGCGCGTTGCTTGGCCACGTAACGGAGTGCTGTCTGCTGAATGAGCTGGCAAAGTGTTCAGTGTCTATTCTGAAAAGTTTGAGCAGAAACAAAAAAAATGTATTTTCTTCCCAGTGGCTTTTGAATATTCTCGCTTAGATTAACCAAAATGCTTTCTTAAAATAAATACAAAGAATGTTAAAGATGCCAACTCTTGATTAGAACGTATGCGTCACTAACACTTAAAGTAGTTGAAGGAATCGTGCTTCCTGCTGTGTTAGCTGCTTGTGCCAGCTGTTCTGACAAGGGAAATGAAAAGGACTGAACTGGAATCTTGGCAGGTAAATGGGGAGTCACATTTGCACCCTGTTTTGAAAAATATATTTTAATGTATCTGTAAACCACTGCTGATCTTTGCTCTTCCTCGGGAGCTCCTGGAGCAGGTTCCTCCTGTGCTCTCGTGTTGTGCAGAGGGGAAATAGTGTCCTTTGGGGACAGCTTCCTTTTGGGGGAAAGGAATAAACTGCCAAAAAGGAGGATAGAATGGTGAGAACCTCTGTGCCACACGGAGGACAGGATCACCTATATTTCTCTTAGAAACAGATTATTTGTTTCTTTCCCCCTGTCCTCTGCTAGGGCTGTGGCTGCAGCGTAGAAGACTGTGTTACAAGCAGAGTGCCACAAGCCAAATTCATGGAGAGGATTGTTCTTCCTGCCATGACTTTATCCCGAGGCTCTGGGGAAGCTCGTTCCATGGGGAAGCACGATGTTTTCTCACCTGTAAAATACATTTGTCCTGCTCAAACAATTCAAATTGTTAAACTAGTTTTTTTTTTTAATTCAGAGAAGCGTGTGAGGCGATGACAGACACGGTTGCTTTGAAGCTCATTCAGCTCAGCACCTGGTGGTGACCAGGAACCAGCTGGGATGGTGGGGTCTGGGCCTTTGGTTGTTCCCAGCCACTGTCACCTCCTTCTCCTAGTCCTAGTTGTTGCCTTGATTTTTTTTTTTTGTTTAATTCTTGGAGTTCTGGGGGGATCGTGACGTAGGAATGTGTGCTGGGCTTTCCTTTCCACAGCTGTTGGCTATAAATGTTCTTCTGCTTTGCAGAGGTTGCTTCATCCTCCTCTTTCCTGTCCTGCAGCCACTGCTACTCTATTGTCCCCTTCCTGCCACCTCTCCCCAGAGCATGCTGCTGGGCTTCCAGGGCTGTTTTCCATTGAGACCAGCTCCATTTTTCTGGAATACAGACAGGTTTGCACACCCTGGCAACACCTGAGGGAACTGTGGAGCGCAAGGGTGGCTGTTTACTCATTTTCTGCCTCGTTTTTGCCACGGTAGTGAGTGTCCTCACAGCTGCTAGATAGTTTTAGCTTTAAGTGCTTGAAACTGTATTTTATAAATTAATAAAATTTAATAAAATAATAAAATGTGTTTTTTTTTACTAATGTGTTGAAAAAGTGTGGTAATATTGAACATCTCTTTAGAATCATGTGACACTTTTTTTTTAAATATTCTTTTTTTAACAGGTACCACAATTTAGTGAGTCTTACTCTAATACCTAGCGAGTAGGTAAATGAAGGTGCAGTGACAGCCTCTAATTTAAGAAGTGACGGCTTCTTGGGGAAGGGGGTGGTGGGGAGAATCCTGCAGCTGCTGCGTGTCACGCGCTGAGAGCAAGCTCAGTCTTCAAAAGCGACCTGAAGGGTAGAAGTAACGTCTGTAGCTGGGAAAGGAACGGGATAAAAAGGAACAGGGAAGGGCAACGGAGCTGGTGAGGGGTCTGGAGACCCAGGAGAAGGGTCTGGAGAACTTCTGAGGAGCTGGGGGTGTTCAGCCTGGAGAAAAGGAGGCTGAGGGGAGACCTTCTCGCTCTCTCCAACTCCCTGAAAGGAGGGTGTAGCCAGGGGGGGTCGGTCTCTTCTCCCAAGGAACAGGTGATGGGACAAGAGGAAACGGCCTCAAGTTGCACCAGGGGAGGTTTAGGATGGAGATTGGGAAGAATTCCTTCATGGAAAGGGTTGTGAAGCCTTGGCAGAGGCTGCCCAGGGCAGTGGTGGAGTCCCCATCCCTGGAGGGATTTCAAAGCCGGGCAGACGTGGTGCTGAGGGACATGGGTCAGTGGTGGGTTTGTCAGTGTTGGGTTGATGGTTGGACTCCGTGATCTCAAAGGTCCCTTCCAACCTGGACAATTCAATGATTCTGAAGCACTGGACCCTGAATACTGCTGCCCGTTGGTCTCATCATGGCAAAGTATCTGGCTCCTGGTGCCACCAGCTGCTGTGGTGATGGGAGGAAGCCGTTTGCCAGCCATAGCTGCTGAGGTGGCTTCACCTGGAGGACGAGACTGGAGCTCTTGGGGACTCAGTGCCTGGATTTGGGGGGCTTTCACACTGATTTTTCTCCCCAGGTCAAAGCACAAGCAGCAGCAACTAAGGATGGACCCCTCCATTTTTTACCTACACTCATCATCTCTCCTGAAGAACGGAGAAGGGAGCGGAGAGGAAGACAGATCTGCAATTCAACTTTGTGTTTCGAGTGCCGGGATAGCGAAGGTGAAGCTTTCTCCTGCTTTGGTGGGGTTAAAAAAACCCAAAACTGTGTAAGTTCTCTCTTCTGTCCCCTGCAATGAGCCTCGTGCTTTGGAGCTGTTTGTCAGAATGGCTGCTAATTGCTGGGGCTGTCCGGCGGGGCAGGCAGGTAAATTGATTACTCTGGATTAAGGATGCTTCAGACTAGTTTGTTTTTTTTTTTTTTCCAATGGGACAAATAACATCACTCACAGAGATGTAAGAGAGCCGGGGGCTGAATTTAGCCGGGGAAGAATTAAATACTGGCTACATCCCCACTCAGCATCAAGGCAGTCGATAGTATTCTATTTTTCTCTAAAATTAAGCATTGCCTCTAAATCGTTCATTAGCAGAACCCTCCGTTAATCACCAACCCCAGACAGCAGAGGCAGAAGGTTTGTTGTTTTTTTTTCTTTTTTCTCCTCTGTCTGTTAAATACATCACCGTTGCTGGCGCCTTCACAGCCGCCGGGCAGCTTTTTTGGGGGGGGACTCAATAAATTCGTGGGTCTGTTAATTATAAAGACTAACGAAGGTGCTCCAGATGCCTGTCAGGGAGGAGTTATCTGCAGGTGGCCGGAGATGGGGGTCGTTCTGAGGGGGGACAGAGGAGCCGGGTCTCATCTCAGCAGGGAGGTGGGACAAGACAAGGGAAGGAGATTTCCTGACCTGTTCTCCAGGGGTGGGAAGGAGAAGGCTCCAGCCAAAGCCACGGTGTCCCTGCTCCTGGTTCAGCAGGTGGAAACGCTCCCCTTGCCAGGGGTTTCGGAGGAGGAATGTGATTTCCTCACAGCTGGAGAGGTAAGAAGGACATTATTGACTTCAGCCTGGAGAAGAGGAGGCTGAGGGGAGACCTTATTGCTCTCTCCAACTCCCTGAAAGGAGGGTGTAGAGAGATGGGGGTCGGTCTCTTCTCCCAAGTCACAGGCGACAGGACCAGAGGAAATGGCCTCAAGTTGCGCCAGGGGAGGTTCAGGCTGGATATTAGGAAACATTTTTTCACTGAAAGGGTCATCAGGCATTGGAATGGGCTGCCCAGGGAGGTGGTTGAGGCCCCATCCCTGGAGGTGTTCAAAAGACAGGTTGATGTAGTGCTGGGAGGTCTGGTTTAGTGATGGTGATGCTCCTTGTTTGTTGTGTGGGTGTCTATTTTTGTCAGTGAGGTTGACGGTTGGACAAGATGATCTTTGAGGTCCCTTCCAACCTAGGAAATTCTGTGATTCAGATTCTTTGAACCAGAACACTGTGCCTTCTGTGACTTGCAGAGGGGAACGGGCCTCACTCGTGGAGTGACTGAACCAAGTGAAACACTTCTGCAGGATAAGGAAAAAGAGGGAAACCTGCAGCTTGGTCCATTGGCGACAGACGAAGACGGTTTCCTAATTAAAACCTTTACCACTCGGGTCATCCTAATCCACTCATCCTCATCCACATTCACTGCTCATCCTAATCTTTGAACACGTTGCTCCTCTGTTCCTCCTCAGGTTGCTTCCTGGGCAACCTGGTCTAGTTGGGGGTGTCCCTGCTGACTGCGGGGGGGGTCGGACTAGATGACCTTGAAGGTCCCTTCCGACTCAGATGATTCTATGATTCTATATTGTTAAACACCTGCTGCTTTTCCCCATCACAGGAGGCTGGTTCCTCAGGGCGTAAACCACGTGGGGTTTTGACAAAGCATCATCCAGGGGCTCTCACAGAACCGTGAAGACCCCCCCTGTGCCAGGATGGACATTGTGCAGGAACATCGGCAAGAGAGAGAAGGTCTGGGAAGGTAAGGAGCTCGTGTGGTTCAACCTGTCAGTCCCTCTGGTTCTCTCTCGATTCTCCACACACTCTTAATTGATTCTGCCGAGGCTTTTTTTGAAGCTGGAAGCAGTGGGTTTGCTGCCTTTTAAGCTTCTTTAGCTTTCTTTTATTCTCAAAGAGCTGCAGGATCAGAGAATTCAGATTAAATTGTTTTTAAATGGAGACAATGTGCTGTCTCCTGGAGACCTCATTGCCTTCTACAACTTCCTGAGAGGAGGGTGTAGAGAGGTGGGGGTTGGCCTCTTCTCCCAAGGGAATAACGACAGGACCAGGGGAAATGGTCTGAAGTTGGGGCAGGGGAGGTTTAGATTAGACATTAGGAAGAATTACTTTCCTGAGAGGGTGGTCAGGCACTGGAAGAGTCTGCCCAGGGAGGTGGTGGAGTCACCATCCCTGGAGGGATTTAAGAAACGTGTAGATGTGGCTCTTCAGGGCATGCTCTAGTGCCACAGATTGTTGGGTTGTGGGTGGGTGTGATGTGGTGGGGTGATGTGTTTTCTGTTTTGTTGTTGGTTCTGGTTTTGTTTGTTTTTTTCTTGTTTGTTTTGGGTTTGGTTTTTTTTTTGAGGTTGGACTTGATGACCTCAGAAGTCCCTCCCAACCATGGTGATTCTGTGATGCTGTTATTCACACCTCCTGGCCGTGCTCCTGCTTGGCACAGCCCTGGGCCTGCTCCCAGCTCATAGGGCTCTTTGTGGAACCTCCTGGGGTGCAAACCCACCAGGATCCCCTGGAAAATGGGCAAGAGGGAAGCTGGAAGCCACCATCCCACCATCCAACACATGCCCGATGTACCCGCAGGGGCGTAAAACCCCAAAGCCCTCTTGCAGCTTCCCCAGAACATTTGGGGGCTTAAGTTTTTGAGAAAGAGGTTTGTTTTCTTTAAAGTGGCTTTGTGGGTGTCTGGCAAGCTGCACTGCACCGTGCTGTGGGGCCCAGCCCCATAGTGAGTGACACGGACAGCTACGTGGTGGGGTCCAGACCCTGGTTTCATGACTCTGCCTCCCCTCATCCCAGCAAACCTTCTGGCAGGGTTGCTCTGTACCAAAATAGAGGCTTCAAGGCTCACTTATAGAACTGATACTAATGGGAAATACATTTCTAGAGCTGCCCTGACACATGCCATGGTGCAGGAGTCTGAGATCCCAGCAGGAGAAGAGAGGGAAGGGTCTCCTAAGGATGCTCCTGTGTCCCAGGAGGAGTGGCCTGAGCTCCTGTGTCACCGCTGGTTTCCTGGGGAGCCACTGGAAAGGACCATGGGAAGCATCAGGTCCTTCCAGGGACGAAAATATATCTATGTGAGGCTTATAGGGTGTATATATGGGAAGCTGGGAGCTAGATCCAGCACCCCAAAACCACCAGTAGGTACTTAGGACAGCTGCTGGTAGACATGGCCAGAACGAAGCTTATGTTTAATTATCATCATGGTATCAGCTGGATTTGCCCAAAAACTAGAGCTGTGTAGATTCTGGGAGGAAGCACGAATGAAAATAGGCGTCTGCAGAGGAAACTGCACCCGTTGACTGAAGAGTTTTTGCTTTTGTTTTATCCTTTTCCCTTAAACCAGCATCAACTTCTGCTGAAGGTGTGCACTGAGGGACTTCAGCTGCCTCTTGGTGACTGAGCAATCTCAGCCTTCTACTTATGGGAAAGATTGAGGGTAAATCCACCACACTTGGCTTTTTACCCCAATTATAAACAAACCGAAAGAGGGAGGGGGTAAAAAAACCAGAAAGAAGGAAAAGGGGACGTGGAGCACGAAATCCCGCAGAGCCACCCGCGCCCTGACGGGGCCGGGGAAGGGACAAAAGGGGAGGCAGGCGGCGATGTCGATAAATCGATGCCGAAACCACTTCATTCCCATTTGGAAAAGGAACTCGAGATGAGCCCAAGGATTTCGTGCTGCTGTTTACCCGAGGGCTGAGCCGGTGCCGTTTCACCTCCACTTTGTTTTTTCCCAGCTGCTGACTCCTTATTCTTATTAACCAAAGCCCATGAGCACAGCCGGATCGTGACTGCTGCGTTTTTTTAAAACCAGGCTCCTTTCTGGCTCCTGCTCCTCTTGATTTAATTTTCTCCTTCCCTGACAGATTCGCCGCAGATTCCCCGAGCCCCTGGCGCGACTGCTTATTGCACTGGAGGCAGGAGGCAGCCCCTGCTGCTGCTGCACCGAGGATGCCAGCCCAGAAGAAAAACAAAATCCGAGCTGGCAGGAGGGGATGGATCCTTGTGAGCAGGTCAGATCCCCACCACCCTGCACCACTGGCAACACCTGGCCCCTCACCAGAGAGGCTGTCGGTGCCATTAGGTATTTCTACTCAAAACTCAAACTCAAAACTCAAAAACTCAAGGTTTTTTTTTTCCCCCAGTTCACTTTTTGTATAAATATTGCTGCTGGGGGGGTCTCAGGAGGCAACAGAGCTAACCATGGCATGGGGTCAGCAGCCGGACGCAGGATGTGTCAAACTAGAATCTGGAAACAGGTATTATTTGATATTATTTTATTTTCTCCAAACTGAGCAGCAGCTATTCTGCTGAATTCATCCCACTCGAATGTAGAAGGGTCCATTGGATGTCAAAATTGCCCTTAATGTTATCAAGAGCAGAGCAGCTGAGCCCCTCATCCCTGACTTCAGTGAGTTTTAGAATCATAGACTGGTTTGGGTTGGAAGGGACCTCAAAGATCATTAAGTGCCACCCCCTGCCCTGGGCAGGGACACCTCCCACCACACCAGGTCTCTCCAAGCCCCCTCCAACCTGCCCTTGAACCCCTCCAGGGATGGGGCAGCCACAGCTTCTCGGGGCAACCTGGGCCAGGCTCTCA
>NW_015094504.1:287174-311994 GCF_001431845.1 Calidris pugnax
TTCAGCCTGGAGAAGAGGAGGCTGAGGGGAGACCTTATTGCTCTCTCCAACTCCCTGAAAGGAGGGTGTAGAGAGATGGGGGTCGGTCTCTTCTCCCAAGTCACAGGCGACAGGACCAGAGGAAATGGCCTCAAGTTGCGCCAGGGGAGGTTCAGGCTGGATATTAGGAAACATTTTTTCACTGAAAGGGTCATCAGGCATTGGAATGGGCTGCCCAGGGAGGTGGTTGAGGCCCCATCCCTGGAGGTGTTCAAAAGACAGGTTGATGTAGTGCTGGGAGGTCTGGTTTAGTGATGGTGATGCTCCTTGTTTGTTGTGTGGGTGTCTATTTTTGTCAGTGAGGTTGACGGTTGGACAAGATGATCTTTGAGGTCCCTTCCAACCTAGGAAATTCTGTGATTCAGATTCTTTGAACCAGAACACTGTGCCTTCTGTGACTTGCAGAGGGGAACGGGCCTCACTCGTGGAGTGACTGAACCAAGTGAAACACTTCTGCAGGATAAGGAAAAAGAGGGAAACCTGCAGCTTGGTCCATTGGCGACAGACGAAGACGGTTTCCTAATTAAAACCTTTACCACTCGGGTCATCCTAATCCACTCATCCTCATCCACATTCACTGCTCATCCTAATCTTTGAACACGTTGCTCCTCTGTTCCTCCTCAGGTTGCTTCCTGGGCAACCTGGTCTAGTTGGGGGTGTCCCTGCTGACTGCGGGGGGGGTCGGACTAGATGACCTTGAAGGTCCCTTCCGACTCAGATGATTCTATGATTCTATATTGTTAAACACCTGCTGCTTTTCCCCATCACAGGAGGCTGGTTCCTCAGGGCGTAAACCACGTGGGGTTTTGACAAAGCATCATCCAGGGGCTCTCACAGAACCGTGAAGACCCCCCCTGTGCCAGGATGGACATTGTGCAGGAACATCGGCAAGAGAGAGAAGGTCTGGGAAGGTAAGGAGCTCGTGTGGTTCAACCTGTCAGTCCCTCTGGTTCTCTCTCGATTCTCCACACACTCTTAATTGATTCTGCCGAGGCTTTTTTTGAAGCTGGAAGCAGTGGGTTTGCTGCCTTTTAAGCTTCTTTAGCTTTCTTTTATTCTCAAAGAGCTGCAGGATCAGAGAATTCAGATTAAATTGTTTTTAAATGGAGACAATGTGCTGTCTCCTGGAGACCTCATTGCCTTCTACAACTTCCTGAGAGGAGGGTGTAGAGAGGTGGGGGTTGGCCTCTTCTCCCAAGGGAATAACGACAGGACCAGGGGAAATGGTCTGAAGTTGGGGCAGGGGAGGTTTAGATTAGACATTAGGAAGAATTACTTTCCTGAGAGGGTGGTCAGGCACTGGAAGAGTCTGCCCAGGGAGGTGGTGGAGTCACCATCCCTGGAGGGATTTAAGAAACGTGTAGATGTGGCTCTTCAGGGCATGCTCTAGTGCCACAGATTGTTGGGTTGTGGGTGGGTGTGATGTGGTGGGGTGATGTGTTTTCTGTTTTGTTGTTGGTTCTGGTTTTGTTTGGTTTTTTCTTGTTTGTTTTGGGTTTGGTTTTTTTTTTGAGGTTGGACTTGATGACCTCAGAAGTCCCTCCCAACCATGGTGATTCTGTGATGCTGTTATTCACACCTCCTGGCCGTGCTCCTGCTTGGCACAGCCCTGGGCCTGCTCCCAGCTCATAGGGCTCTTTCTGGAACCTCCTGGGGTGTAAACCCACTGGGATTCCCTGGAAAAAGGGCAAGAGGGAAGCTGGAAGCCAGCATCCCACCATCCAACACGTGCCCGATGTACCTGCAGGAGGGTAAAACCCCAAAGCCCTCTTGCAGCTTCCCCAGAACATTTGGGGGCTTAAGTTTTTGAGAAAGAGGTTTGTTTTCTTTAAAGTGGCTTTGTGGGTGTCTGGCAAGCTGCACTGCACCGTGCTGTGGGGCCCAGCCCCATAGTGAGTGACACGGACAGCTACGTGGTGGGGTCCAGACCCTGGTTTCATGACTCTGCCTCCCCTCATCCCAGCAAACCTTCTGGCAGGGTTGCTCTGTACCAAAATAGAGGCTTCAAGGCTCACTTATAGAACTGATACTAATGGGAAATACATTTCTAGAGCTGCCCTGACACATGCCATGGTGCAGGAGTCTGAGATCCCAGCGGGAGAGGAGAGGGAAGGGTCTCCTAAGGATGCTCCTGTGTCCCAGGAGGAGTGGCCTGAGCTCCTGTGTCACCGCTGGTTTCCTGGGGAGCCACTGGAAAGGACCATGGGAAGCATCAGGTCCTTCCAGGGACGAAAATATATCTATGTGAGGCTTATAGGGTGTATATATGGGAAGCTGGGAGCTAGATCCAGCACCCCAAAACCACCAGTAGGTACTTAGGACAGCTGCTGGTAGACATGGCCAGAACGAAGCTTATGTTTAATTATCATCATGGTATCAGCTGGATTTGCCCAAAAACTAGAGCTGTGTAGATTCTGGGAGGAAGCACGAATGAAAATAGGCGTCTGCAGAGGAAACTGCACCCGTTGACTGAAGAGTTTTTGCTTTTGTTTTATCCTTTTCCCTTAAACCAGCATCAACTTCTGCTGAAGGTGTGCACTGAGGGACTTCAGCTGCCTCTTGGTGACTGAGCAATCTCAGCCTTCTACTTATGGGAAAGATTGAGGGTAAATCCACCACACTTGGCTTTTTACCCCAATTATAAACAAACCGAAAGAGGGAGGGGGTAAAAAAACCAGAAAGAAGGAAAAGGGGACGTGGAGCACGAAATCCCGCAGAGCCACCCGCGCCCTGACGGGGCCGGGGAAGGGACAAAAGGGGAGGCAGGCGGCGATGTCGATAAATCGATGCCGAAACCACTTCATTCCCATTTGGAAAAGGAACTCGAGATGAGCCCAAGGATTTCGTGCTGCTGTTTACCCGAGGGCTGAGCCGGTGCCGTTTCACCTCCACTTTGTTTTTTCCCAGCTGCTGACTCCTTATTCTTATTAACCAAAGCCCATGAGCACAGCCGGATCGTGACTGCTGCGTTTTTTTAAAACCAGGCTCCTTTCTGGCTCCTGCTCCTCTTGATTTAATTTTCTCCTTCCCTGACAGATTCGCCGCAGATTCCCCGAGCCCCTGGCGCGACTGCTTATTGCACTGGAGGCAGGAGGCAGCCCCTGCTGCTGCTGCACCGAGGATGCCAGCCCAGAAGAAAAACAAAATCCGAGCTGGCAGGAGGGGATGGATCCTTGTGAGCAGGTCAGATCCCCACCACCCTGCACCACTGGCAACACCTGGCCCCTCACCAGAGAGGCTGTCGGTGCCATTAGGTATTTCTACTCAAAACTCAAACTCAAAACTCAAAAACTCAAGGTTTTTTTTTTTCCCCCAGTTCACTTTTTGTATAAATATTGCTGCTGGGGGGGTCTCAGGAGGCAACAGAGCTAACCATGGCATGGGGTCAGCAGCCGGACGCAGGATGTGTCAAACTAGAATCTGGAAACAGGTATTATTTGATATTATTTTATTTTCTCCAAACTGAGCAGCAGCTATTCTGCTGAATTCATCCCACTCGAATGTAGAAGGGTCCATTGGATGTCAAAATTGCCCTTAATGTTATCAAGAGCAGAGCAGCTGAGCCCCTCATCCCCCACTTCAGCGTGTTTTAGAATCATAGAATGGTTTGGGTTGTGACTTCAGTGAGTTTTAGAATCATAGACTGGTTTGGGTTGGAAGGGACCTCAAAGATCATCCAGTTCCAACCCCCCTGCCCTGGGCAGGGACACCTCCCACCAGACCAGGTTGCTCCAAGCCCCATCCAGCCTGACCTTGAACCCCTCCAGGGATGGGGCATCCACAACTTCCCTGGGCAACCTGTTCCAGGCTCTCACCACCCTCATAGTAAAAAATTTCTTCCTGAGATCTAATCTGAATCTTTTTTCTTCCAATTTAAAACCGTTTCCCCTTGTTCTATCACTACACTTCCTGTTTTCTTGGTGTTGGTGTCCTCTCGTTTCATGGCTCGGTTTCTGTAGTGGTGATGCTTCACCTTGGCCACCTTAGGCTTGAACACCTCAAGTTTTTGAGGTATTTCCCAGCTGCTCTTAAATTTCCAGCTTCCTGCTGCCATCAAGGCTGTGGTCAGCCATCCTTCTCCTGTTGGAGCTACTCCAAAAGCCACGGGCACCTCAGATTCCATGGGTCCCAGCAACAGCTTTATTCTGCTTGTAGAGGCTGTTGAATCATGATGTTCTCCTGGTTCTTCTTGCTTGATCTGGGTTGTGCATTCACTTGTGTCGCTTCAAGGGGCAGGAGCCACTTGTGCCTGCAAAGCTAGAGGCAGGGAGGACAGGTATGGCACCTGGGTGACCAACAGGCAGCTGTGGCCATGAGGGCAACCAGCTGGAGGTACCCACGGGTCTGTTTTTGTTGAGGGGTATGGGACAGGGGCTTGTACAGCTGCTGTGGTGGGTTTTTGTTGGAGCTATACAAGTAAGGTGATGCCCATCAGGTCCTCCAAGCTCAGGAGAGAGGAGAGAGGGACCCAGATGTGCCTAAAAAAACGTAGGCATAGAATAATTTAGGTGGGGAAAGACCCTTAAGATCATCAAATCCAACCATCAACCCAACACTGCCAAACCCACCACTGTCCCTCAGCAGCACGTCTGCCCAGCTTTTAAATCCCTTCAGGCACATCTGCCCAGCTTTTAAATCCCTTCAGGGATGGTGGCTCCACCAGTGCCCTGGGGAGCCTGTTCTAGTGCTTGATAACCCTTTTGGGGAAGAAATTTTTCCTAATATCCACCCTAAACCTCCCCTGGTGCAACTTTGAGGCCATTTCCTCATGTCCCTGCCTGTCTCCGTGCCTCTAAATTAGAGATGGCTTGCAGCCAGGGGAAAAGCTGGGGCAGCAGCATGGCTCCAACGGGCTCATGGTTCTCTACCTGGGCTTTGATTTCTTTCCAGGTGGAGTCTGTGCAGGGTTGGACCCACCTGGAAGCCGGTGTGACCCAGGGCAGCACCTCTGATTCCTCCTGCAGCCACCAACCACTCATCTGACGCTGGGATCCACCAGAAAGCAGGAGGTAACGGCTCCCTGGGGTCCACAAAGCAGCAGATGGAGGCAGTCCCACAGCCCCAGGGATGTTCTCCTCCCACCAGCTCTCCTGGGCAAAGGTGGGCTTCTTCCTATGGCCATGGGGAAGCAAAAACCCACCCTGCAGCCCTTGCAGGAGCAGCAGGAGAGGCGCGCTCGCTCAGCGGGCTCTTCACCGCTCGCTCCAGCGCTACCAAGGCAGGGGCAGGAGAAGATAATTTTAAAGCAATAAGGAGAAGGCACATAAATAGAAGCAGGAGAAATATTGAAGCTGGCAGAGCTGCTTCTGACATCACCAAGCGCGAGACCCCGGCAATGAAATCACGGCCCCGGCCCCGGCGCTCCGGCCCCGAGCGGGTTATTATTCCTGCTCCAGCTGCACCTGAGCTCCCCGGCCACCCTGGGACACCTCTCGGCCACGTCCTGACTGCAGGCATCATCAGCATCAGCATCTTCCCCCCCTCCCCAAAAAAGTGAGAGCGGGAGAAACTCAACAGGCTAAAATTAACGCAGAAATGAGCATGACTCACATTTTCTTCTTCTTCAAAGTATTTTAAGCTGGTCACCACTGTTTGCCCGTGAAAGGAGAGAGCAGCTCCCATTAACGACTCTCCCCCTTCACGCCTGCTTGCTTCTTTTTCCTTACGGGCTGTGAAGGAGCTGGGTGCAGGCTGGGGAGCTCAGCCCTCGCTGGGGAGCTCTTGTTTGAGAGCATCGGCCTCAAAAACCCCTTCTCCTGAGGGAGGCTGTGATTGCGGAGCAGGAAGGATGCGGCACAAGCACCTGTTCCTCCCTCAGCACCCTTTCGACCCAAAACAAGGCATTTTTGGGTCTTCCCAGCCCCACATTTCATTTTCCCAGGCGTGGGATCAGCTACAGCCCTTGGTCTGTTGGGTTTTACAGGGAAATGGTGTTTTATTGACTTTGTTCATCTTTGTACATGTGGTTTTTCAGGATTTATTTTTTTGTCTTCCATCCAGGAGGCTTCAAGACACTCCTCCACCGACCCCCACCTAAAAGAAGCCGGGTTTGGCCACTGAAGGTAAAACACCCTCTGCATTTATCCCATCCCAAACCTAGGAGGGTTCCTGGCTGCACAAGGCAGACACGTCCCATGGGCTGCGGCGAAGCACAACTGCTCCTGTCTCTCAAAGCCGCTCTCCCCGGCACAATTAATCACAGGATGTGATTAGCTGATTTCCGACATGCCAGCTCTGGAAGAATGATGTACCTGTAACTGAAATGGATGCTGCTCTCAGGGAGGAGGAAAAGAAACCCACCCAAACCCTAAAATAATCACTCAGACTTTCAGATGCTGCAAAAAAGAGGTGCGAGACAACTGGAAAGGTGGAGAGCAGCTCTGGAGAGAGACCTGGGAGTCCTGGTGGACAACAAGTTGCCCTTGTGGCCAAAAAGGCCAATGGCATCCTGGGGGGCATCAAGAAGAGTGTGACCAGCAGGTGAAGGGAGGTCATCCTGCCCCTCTGCTCTGCCCTGGGAAGGCCCCATCTGGAGCACTGGGTCCAGTTCTGGGCTCCCCAGTTCCAGAAGGACAGGGAACTGCTGGAGAGAGTCCAGTGAAGGCTATGAAGATGACCAAGAGACTGGAGCATTTCTGCTGAGGAAAGGCTGAAGAACCTGGGGCTGTTCAGCTGGAGAAGAGCAGACTGAGAGGGGATCTCATTGATGCTGAGCAAGAGCTAAAGGGCGGGTGGCAAGAGGATGGGGCCAGACTCTTCTCAGTGGTGCCCGGGGACAGGACAAGGGGCAACAGGCACCAACTGGGACATGGGAAATTCCATCTCAACATGTCTGAAAGAAGCCGGGTTTGGCCACTGAAGGCAACACACCCAGAGAGGTGGTGGAGTCTCCTTCTCTGGAGACATTCAAACCCCACCTGGACACGTTCCTGTGGGACCTGCTCTGGCAGGGGGTTGGACGAGATGATCTCCAGAGGTCCCTTCCAACCCTGTTTCATTCTGTGATGATGGCTGATGGCTGAATCCTTACCAGACTTGGTTCCCCGTGTACTTCCAACACAAGAAGGCTGATGGCTGAGTCCTTACCAGGCTTGGTTCCCCGTGTACTTCCAACACAAGAAACCCTTCAGAGCAGTGTTAGAGGGAAGTGTGGGTTTTGCTTTTCCCTCCTGGCAGCCACCCCACAGGCAGCAGAGGGCATGGCAGGAAGTGATATCACCCCAACTTACGTCCAGGCAACCACAGACCCCACTAAAACCTGTGGAAAATTCAGAGAGCTGCTAAGACCTCCCTTCCCAGCTCTCCATAGCCCCCCGACACACACCACCGTGTTTTAAACTCAGGTGGACGCACAAAGGGTGAGAGGCCACAGCTTCTTGAGATCTTTCCTCAAACCATCGCATCTCCTGGGGTGTCCCAGCGAGGTTTGATCGTGCCCTGGCAGGGGATGTGGCCACAGAACCAGGTGCCAAGACCACCGACCCCATCCCAAACCCCAGCGGGGCAGGAGATGGGGCCACACACCAGGAATGGACCTTGGAGGAACTCCCTGTCCCCAACAGCTGGGAGAGAAACACAAACCAGCTCTTCATTTGGCTGCCTCTATCTCAGATGTGCAAATCAATACATCCCCCTTGAAGACAAACCCCAGCCTGTGCAGACAAGCCCCGAGTTTTCGCAGAAGCTGAGCCAGAGCAGCATGAAATCACCCCAGAAAGAACACGCAAAACGGAAAGCTAAAATTGCTTTATTTCTTGACAAAGCTGCTACTAAACAACTCAAAACGCATTGGCCTTTAAAAAAAACCAAACCAACCCAAAACGTAGCCGATGTTCCCTAGATTTGCCGTAGGGCCACGCTCCCAGACGCACGGAAACCGTGAGCTTTTCTGGCTGGTACCTGGAAAAAAAAACCCTGGGCTGTCAGAGCCGACAGCGTCAGAGTGATTCACAATTATGTCAGCGGTGCCAGAACAACCAAATTTTGTGGAAAATTTTCAGGATTCCGCCCAGAAATTGCATCTCCCCCCCCATCCACCCATCCCTTTCCATCTCTTCTGCTGTTACGGTGTCAGACCCTTCACACGCCCCATTTACCAGTGTCTTGGAGGATGAGGAAAAAAAAAATTTAAATAAAAATTCAACGAATCAAGAAGCAAGAGCTTCCATCTCCCCGGCTTTAAACCCAACCTCGGGGCAGGAGGCTCAAACACGCTCGGGGTGTAGATACAAACGAGCTGGGCTGTGGTTTTTTCACCCCCCCAGCCCTTAATCCACGGGATGCCAGTGTCTACCTTCACTGATGAGGAACTTTACCACCAGGAATCGTGGTTCTCTCCAGCAAGGACGGGCTTTTTCCACGTGGCCCCTCCTGCGTCAGCCGACGTCAGCGGGGTCCTGGGCACTGACCCCACACATCACCTCACTCCCCCATCGGGAGCAGCAATAGATCAGGGTGGCAGAACAGCATCTACTGCCTGGTGCTGCCACCAGAGCTTTGTCCCCCCCCCAACCCCTCCTCCTCCCAGTCACTCACGTGTGTCCGAGCTCTCCTTATGGGAGAAGTTTCCGGAAGGCTCCCGCCAGAGTCATTTATTAGAGCGACAACCCGAAATGTCAACTCCTCTACAAGCCGCTACGCTGGATTTCAACCCTTTTTTAATTGAAATACTGTAAAAAAAAAAGCAGGGGAGGAGGTCAGAGCCCCGGCTGCTCCCTTCTGAATTTGTGAAGTCAAGCGGGCAGCACCAGCCACGCTGCTTCTGAAACCTCTGAATCATCAATGCCAAAGGACACCCACCTGCCCTGTGTGTCCTGGGCTGTCCTCACCCCACCAAAGGGCTGAGGAGGAGGCGAGGAAGGTGCTGAGGTCTTCACCCAGGGTCCCAGCTCATTCCAGTTGCAAAAAGCAGCTTTCATTCTATCATTCCTGGTAGAATTCCCAGTGCCAGGAAAAAGTAACCATCACACCCACCTCCAAGGAGGACCAAGAGGAGCATCTGAGGAGAACCAGGGCAGTCAAGCCTTACCTCCATACTGGGAGAGATGGGGGCCAGACCCTCTCCAAAGCCCTCTCCTGCCATGGAGGGGGGAAGGGAGAGTTGGGAACAGCCAGGAAGGGTCCCCCACGGGCAGATCGTGCCTGCTGTGATGAGATGACAGCAGTGAGGACAAGGGAGGGACATGGATGTTGTACAGCAGGACCTTGCCAAGGCTGTGACCCTGCTGCCACACAACATCCTCGTGCCCAAATCAATGGGCTAGGGGCTGGAGAAGGGGCAGATCTGGTGCTGGAAACACAGACTAAGCTGGAGGAGAGGCCATGAGGATGGGTAGGGCTTTGGAGGATGTGATATGCCAGAAGCAGCTTGGAGACCAGAAACAGATTTTTCCCAGAGGTGCCCAGCAACCTATCGAGGGGCAACAGGCACAAGTTGAAACATCGTAAACCCCAACCAGATATTAGGAAAAACTTTTTCAACACAAGGGTGGTCAAATATGGGACCAGAGACCTAGATGCTGTGGACTCTCCATCCACATCCATTGAGTACCTCCACCCTTGGAGATATTCAAGCATCACCATCCTGATCTAATCGGACCTGCCTTGAGTGGGGTTTGACTGAAGACCTCAGAGGTCTCATCTAACCTCAGTCATTCCATGGTTGCGTGTCACCATAGAGTCACTTTAAGTTTTAATCTCAATTCCTACCACCAGGAAGGTAGGAATTCCAAACCTCATGGCATCCTACTGTAAAAGGATCAAACAGCACCGCTTGTGATGGAGAGAAAGCAGCCAAGCCCAGCGTAAATAAATGCACACAGAGAAAGAAATAACTCGTGTTGCAGAATAACCCGCGCAATTTCAACACCAAAACATTAAAAGCCCGCTGACAGCATCATAGAAATGGGTGGTTTTAGTTCACCTGCACCTCAGTCCTCTATTGCAACGCCCCAGAGCCCGTCCTGCAGCACCTTCTCCTGGGGCAAAGCTCAGAAATGCTCTCCCCAGAGGAGATGGCCCATTTGCTGCCGTGGGCTCTGGCATCAGCAAGTCCTTGGCACTTGGCAGGCTTTGGTTTGTAGCTTATGGCCATCAGCTTGAGCTTTCCTTCCAGGGTGAGTCTTGTGGTGAGGACCTCCTGGGGCATCAAGTCAGGACCTTCCTGGGGCATCAGTCCAGCCTTTTCACCATGTAAGGCCCTTCCAGCTCGTAACCGATCTTCCTGTAGTAGTTCCTTGTGCCAACACCTGTGAGAAGAACAACAAAAAGGTTTAATTCAGTGGCATGACTTCAGTTGCAGAAGTTACATCCAGGCAGGACAGTCAGTTCCATGGAGGGATGGTGCCACAAGGAGCTTGGCCACTCCAAACAGCCAGCACTGGGCTGCTGTGCTGGAGTGGGGGTGTTTACTCGTTAGCATCTGGACTAATTATGGTGTTTTTAAGCGGGGGGAACACGGAAACATGGCTGTTCTCTCTGCCTTGAGTCACACACCCCATCCTTTGTCCTGAGAAAGGCTGCGAGGGGGAGAGGAAGCGAGAGGGGAACAACGGTGGAAGGAGAGTCAGGAGTTCAGAGCACCCCGGGTCTGACAACACCCGGAGAGAGGGGCTCTCCAGAGGAGGAGGCCCAGCTGCAGGCATCATTACCAGGAACTGAAGGGCTCTAAAACCCCACAAACTCTGTCCAACGGCTCCTAGAAATGAGCTCAGCTCCACTTCAGAGAGACAAGTGGGCTCGGCGGCCGCAATCCAATTTCCTCGTTGAAAAGGAGGCCTCCGAGCGCCTCCGTTCTCCTCCAACAGCCTCTTCTTCCTCTCTTTAATGAGACCCCGCAGGGAAGAGCCCAGCCCCACCGACCCAGCAGCAGGACAGGTCTCCAGCCCAGCAGCCTTCCCCCTCACCTTTATCTAATTACTCACAGATGCAGCCATTAGTCACCGGGGGAGGGAGGGAGGAGGAATGGAGCATCGTGGCATCATCGCTGTCAGCCGCAGCTGGTGGGCAGGGACAGAAGGACAGATAGGACACGGGGCTCTCCATGGAGAAAAAGCAGCCCCTTTTTTTTTCCTCTAATCTCATCCCTCCAGCCAGTTCCTGGAAACTGCAAGATGTTATTGCAAATGGCTCTCCAGGAACCGGCTGCTTCGCCTCTCCTCTCCGACCCGGTGAGGCTGGTAACCCCTTCCTGCCTGCCCAGCTCTCCAGCTATTCCACCCACTGCTGCTTCGACAGATTTGTTTAAAATAGTGGTGATATATTTTCCTGAACGCACATCACAATAGTTACCGAACGGCTCAAGCACCACAGCTCCAGCCAAACATCCTAGAGAAGCATCATTAATTTAAGGTGTGGAAAAGACACCTGAAACCCAGACCTGAGATGTCCTCCTGCCCCTCATTCCAGCTGAAGCTGGGAAGTGCTTGAAAAACCACAACGAACCTCAAATTGGGGAACACCTGAGCAAATACCCAAGAAATTCTTTGCTGTGAGGGTGGTGAGCAAACCCCAAATTGGGGAACACCTGAGCAAACACCTGAGCAAACACCCAAGAAATTCTTTGGTGGGAGGGTGGTGAGAGCCTGGCCCAGGTTGCCCCGAGAAGCTGTGGCTGCCCCATCCCTGGAGGGGTTGAAGGGCAGGTTGGAGGGGGCTTGGAGCAACCTGGTGTGGTGGGAGGTGTCCCTGCCCAGGGCAGGGGGTGGCACTGGGGGGGCTTTAAGGTCCCTTCCAACCCGAACTATCCTGTGATTCTATGAAATTTACTTCCAGGCAGTGGCAAAGCCCTTGTGACATCGCAGCTGAGCACCATCCTCAACTAAAAACACCCAAATTCACTCAGCTTCAGGGTAAACTTGACAGCCAAGGAAAAACCCAAGTCCACTGCACACATGTCCACCCCCCTCTTCCCGATCTCTGCCCAGAAGGGTTGGGATCTCTGACCTATCACCTTTATCAAAATCTTGCTTAAAAAGCATCCTCTGGGTTTGTCAGCAGAGACGCTGGGGTACGACAGAGGGATTTTGGCAGCAGAACAGCAGAGCCACCCCACCCCTGGCGGTTACAAGAATTAGCAAAATCTAAAGCTGAAGAACAACCCTCTTGAAGCTGAAGGACAACTGAGCAATTGAGCTGATGGTGTTACAAACACCTCCATCTGAGTTATTTAACGCTTCTCCTTTTTTTTTTCCTTTTTCCCCTAAAGCCCTCGGGAAACGTGTGGATTTTCCCGAAGGCAGTTCAGGTTGCGTCGGAGCATCGAGTGCCACCTCCATTAATCTCAGAGCTATTAAGTGGCTCTAGTTAAGCGCCAACTCTTCCTCGTTTGAGGGCAAGGGGTTCAAGCCATTAACAAGAAGGATGATGGAGTTGGCCGGCCCCGTGCCCCAGGGGTCCCGCGCTGTGCTGCTGCGCAAAGCATCTCAGCCCCGCTCGGAGAAGTAACAGAATCACAGAATCTTCTAGGTTGGAAGGGACCTCAAAGATCATCTTGTCCAACCGTCAATCTAACTGACAAAAATAGACACCCGCACAACAAACAAGAAGCATCACCATCACTAAACCACACCTCCCAGCACTACATCAACCCGTCTTTTGAACACCGACTTGCACAAAATTACTGTCCTTCCACAGGAAAGTCCTCCATGAGGAGGAGGCAGGAGATGCCTCAAGCTGAGGAGTGAAGATACAGGGTGGTTTCCCTGCTCTAACCTGGGATGCCTCGCTAGCTCCAGCACTGCAGGAATGTTTTCAAGGCAAGAGGCTTTGGAGGGGGAAAAGCTCTCACCAAGACAAGCCAAGAAGCAGCAGTTGGGTTTGTTCCAGAATCATGGAAGCCAAGTGTCCGGGACTATTGTCCCCTGGACCACCAGCCCACGCCTCTACACTGTATGTGACTGGGGAAGGTGACTTCAGACTAGATTTTTGGTATCCTGGACTGGATGTCCCCACCTCACACTTGGTTTGAAATTGGCCAAAGAGCCCTTCAGAGGGTGGACTGTGTTTGATCTGCATCTGGAGCAGAGCTCATGGTTTAGTTTTCTCTGAAAGGAACTGTGCTGAAATACACCAAAACCTCCCCATGAGCCAAACCAGTGAGGATGAGGATGGGATTCAGGGCTACAAACATGATGAGGGGCCTGGAACATCTCTTATGAGGAAAGGCTGAGGGACTTGGGTCTTTTTAGTCTGGAGAAGAGAAGGCTGAGGTGGGATCTGATCAACACCTAGAAATACCTCAAGGGTGGGCGTCAGGAGGATGGGGCCAGGCTTTTCTCAGTGGTGCCCAGTGACAGGACAAGAGGAAATGGGCACAAACTTGAACACAAGAAGTTCCATCTCAACATGAGGAGGAACTTCTTTGCTGTGAGGGTGGCAGAGCCCTGGCAGAGGCTGCCCAGGGAGGTGGTGGAGTCTCCTTCTCTGGAGACATTCAAACCCCACCTGGACACGTTCCTGTGGGACCTGCTCTGGGTGGACCTGCTCTGGCAGGGGGTTGGAGGAGATGATCTCCAGAGGTCCCTTCCAACCCCATATCATTCTGTGATGCTGTGGGATTCGCTTTAGCTGCTCTGAACCCAAAGGCTCACAAACCCAGCCTACAATATTCACTCGGATACCGTTAATACAAAGTTATTTCCTTGCAGTCAGAGTGTATCAGGGAAATCACCACCGGAACGGAGGAGGGGTGTTTTGAGACCAGCATGGGACGACTGGAAGAGAAAGGGGGTGTTGAAGCATGGAATTGAAAGCAGGCTGCCAGCCAGAAACCATCCGCAGCCTTCCTCGTCCCCGAGAGAAGAGCAACACAGTGGGCACTGCTAAATAGAATAAAGGATCCGTGGGACACTAATAACTGCCTGCAAGTCATGCAGAAGGAATTCAGCTTCACAGACCTCTCCGTTGTGAAATTATCACAACTTTGGATGAACGCAAAGTCCAAAAAAAAGCGAAGTTGCAGGACGACGACACTGGTTTCTGATGGCAAGGAGAGCACGAACACACAGTCCTGAGAAAATCAGAGCTCCAGTTATCAAACCAACGTGCCATTTCCTCTGCTCACAAGTCATTCTAGTCACTGGTGATGCCCTGCCTGCACCGAATACTCATCCATCGAGCACACCTGGAAGGAAGGTCTCCAGGACACAAGTTCTCTTCCCAAATCTCTGCTGCTCTAATTGATGGCAAACGTTCTGCCGAGCTGGTGGGACCAGTTCAGGCAGCCTCTTCCCACTGCTCCAGGTCGCACCCACGCCTTCCAGTGACAAGAAAACCCAAGAAATAGCACAAAAGAAACATCACGCAGGAGGGGCACAGTAAGCCCAAAAGCTGCCCCGAGGAGATCTCCGGCTTTCAGAGCTGGAACTGGCTGCATTTCTCATTCTGGGTCTTTAAAACAAGGTCTTAAATTTTAAATATTCCGTATCAAACCAGGCAGGGGAGCTCAGCTGGAACTCAGAGGAGCAGATTTCAACCAGCCCCTTCCAGCCTGACCGCCAGCGATGTGGCTGGAGGACAGGAGCTCTGATCACCCCTGTCTGGATGGAAACCCGTGGCCAGGGGCCAGCTGGGGCTTTTTGGAAGCGTCCCTCCCCGCAATCTTCAAATGACACATCCTCTGGCGACGGCTGCTGGTTCATTTAAATGCCTTTTGTTCTCCTCTTTTGGAAGCAGGCGAATAACGGCGAAGCCTACCGATAAAAGCCCAAAAGATAAAACCTCAAGTTTTCACCGTAACGCTTAGACCTCAAAATCGGTTAAATAAATTTTAAAAGCCTGCCTGTAGCTGGGAGCAGAGAAAGGTGACCACAGCATTGGGGTTAGATGGCCCAGAAGGATGGGCAGTGGGCACGGGACGGCTACCCTGAGGCCAGCAGACATGAGATGTCCCTGCTCACGTGCAGCATTCCCTGCTCATCACCATCCCCGTGCAGAGCCCACAAATACCCCCTTCTGACCCAGCCCTGCCGCACAGACGTATCGCCACGCCGCACCCGAGCACGAGGATCCTCCAAGGTTCCTTCGGTTAAATAAATTTTAAAAGCCTGCCTGTAGCTGGGAGCAGAGAAAGGTGACCACAGCATTGGGGTTAGATGGCCCAGAAGGATGGGCAGTGGGCACGGGACGGCTACCCTGAGGCCAGCAGACATGAGATGTCCCTGCTCACGTGCAGCATTCCCTGCTCATCACCATCCCCGTGCAGAGCCCACAAATACCCCCTTCTGACCCAGCCCTGCCGCACAGACGTATCGCCACGCCGCACCCGAGCACGAGGATCCTCCAAGGTTCCTTCACCACGGCTCGCTGGTCACAGAACTAAGTGAAAATGAGATTGTTTTCAGGATCATTAAAGTGCTACTAATAGTTCATAAAATTTCCATAGCGGAGACCTACCGAGGCACACCAGGGACTGAAACCTTTCCCGAAGCCATGCAGTCGAGGCGTATCCTTGTCTCACAGCTTCCTTTCCCCCCCTCAAAAATGTTCCTCAGAAGAGAAACGGGGCCCTGCCTGCCAGGCTGCCAACCCAAGTCAGCTGAACCTCCCAAATTGCCTCCATCCATTAACGTGCCGGCTGAAATTCTGGTGATAGAGAAGCCTTTTCCAGGGTTTTTTGGGATTAACGACCTGGCTGGGTGCTTTGCCTCGGGAAGGGAGAGCCCCGGGATCACTGCGGGGACACCCAGAGGGTCTGGAGGATCTCTGGTGGGTGGGATTGTCCTTCAAGGGTGCTGGGAAAAGGATTTGTGGTTAACGCAGGCAACGGGTAAAGGGTGATGCCACATTTGCCAAAGCGCTATGGATTTCACCCAGAATGAGCAGTGAGTTTCACATCAGCCATGGGGATTTGGGATGGACACGGCTGCTTCTCTTGGGATCAGAAAGGACATCACGCCCCCATGACCACCAGTGCTGCTGCTGGCACAGCCATGCTCTACGAGGGGAACACTCTGCCAGGGCTGGAATATCATTTTTGTGGTTTCAAGAAGGAACAGAGAAGGTGACATAAAGGACTTCCAGAGACACCAGTAAAACACAGCAATGGCACAGGGCTGGGCAGGAGGCCTGGAAGCCGCTGCTGCCACGGGACAGACCATAAACATCTGCATTTTCAACCCAACTGAAAAAGCCAAGAAAGAAACCAAGAGCTCTGAGAGAATCCCCTCAGCTCCCAAGCGTGTCTCCCATGACCAGGCCGGGGCTGCCAAAGCATCAGGAGGATTCAGGGATCACACATTTCACATTTTACAGTCTCTTAGGGCTCGGGGTCGGGTGACTTGGAGCCTGACGTCAGCAGTGAGCGCGCAAACACAACCCTCTTTATACCCTTCTTGGTGGAGACTCAGGCTATGAAAAGAGAAGTTTTAGCTTCCTCTTCGTACTCATAGAATCATTCAGGTTGGAAAAGACCCTCTTGGTGGAGACCCAGGCTATGAAAAGAGAAGTTTTAGGTTCCTCTTCGTACTCATAGAATCATAGAATCATTCAGGTTGGAAAATATCCCTGAGATCATCGAGTCCAACTATCAACCCCACGCTACAAAGTCCTCCCCTCCACCATATCCCCCAAAACCACATCGAAACAACTCTTAAACAATTCAGGGATGGAAACTCAACCACCTCCCTGGGCAGCCTCTTCCAGTGCCTGACCACTCCTTGCTTTGACCTCCACCAGGTCCGAGAAGACACTTCTCCAGCTGTCAAACCAACGCCTTGTGACATCCACCGTTATCCCAACCCCAGTGCTCCGTGCGGGACGTCAACGCAAAGCCGACGCTCGGCAGCCACTTGGGCAAGTGGCCAAGAGTGGGCTCCGGAGTGAGCCCTTGCTCTTCAAGATGACCTGCTGAGATGATGAGGAAGGGTCAAAACTTGGGTTTAGAATCCATGAGGGTGGTGGGAAAATAAGAAAACGAGGGAAGGTCTTCTTGTCCATCATGTGCTGGACGCTGACCGAAAACCCGCATTTCCGAACTGATGGAGGAGTTAAGAACTCACCAAGGACCCATCCACCACGTCTGTGGCATTCACACTTCTCCCAAGGCTGGATTTTATCTCCAGGGAAAACAGGAGGCCATTTGATGAGTCACTGCCAACCCACCGCAGAGAAGGGGAACAATGGGGAAAAAGGCAAAGGATTTGAGATAACCAAAAAGCCTTATCAGCACCCAGGAAAAGGGAAAAAACCCAGCATTCTCAACGCTGCTGAGACAACCTGGGCACGTCAGAGCAACCAGGAAAAAGTTATTAACTTAAAAGTTATTAATTTAAGGAAGGAAGGAACAATCCTTACATCAATCCCTGTGGCAAAGATTTTTTTTTGTTAAATTAAATTATTATTTTTTAAAAGATTAGATAATTTGCAACTCATTTCCCCAAAGTTTCTAAAGATACTGGGAGATAAAAAAATCCTATGGAAATGAGAAGTAGGGGCTTTTGGAAATGTTACCCAGTATCTTGCAAACACAACACTCTCAATTTTCAAGTTAGCACAGAGAAACCCAAACGCACTCATTTTTCTTTTAAAACAACAGATTCTACTGAGAATTACCGAGAACTACTAATACTTTGGCAGTTGTCAGAAAACATAATCCAGGCAACATGAACGGAAAATAGGAATACGAGATTTTACAAATATTTTTTTAAAAAGATGATTAAAAATACTGTAATTTCACTGAATCTGCTTTAAAAAAGGAGCTCCGGAAAGTCTTTTTGAATTTTTTTTGCACCCACTGCACACAGCAGCGCCGGGGGCTGGAACATTTTCCCCACAGAAGGACTCTCCCCGTGTGTTTCAATGGTCTCTGGAGGGACAAAAACCCAGGGACTGGGCAAATTTGGTGTTTCATGACCTCCAGCTGCTGCAGCAACCACGGAGAGGTAATTAGCATCGCCGTTAGGGTTGTGATTTAGACATATCTTTATGTACTTACACGACTGTTAATATCACTGCGCGTGAAGCATTTCATAATCCTTTCTCCAGCAAGGGCTCAATGATTAAAACAGAATTAAAGCCCCCAGCCCGGGTTTAGCCCGGGTGGGGCTGTTTGTTGGACCTGGGAGAGAAATCTGTGCCTGAAAACCTCTATTTTTATTTTTTTTTCCCCTCCCCTGTCAAACCCAAGTCGTGCTTTCCTCCCGCCCGCGTCGCTTCCCCGAGAATTTTAAATTACTATTTTCACAACACCTCTGTCTAGCAGGGGAGGTGCTGTCATCGCCACGTCCCAGAAGAAGAGCCAAGATCCCAGGCAGGCGGGTAATTTGTCTCAAATCACAAAGCAAGTCTGCCATAAGGAAAAAAAAAACCAACAAAAAAACCCACCCAACCCAAAGCCAGGGAGTTTTGAAGGCTGTGTCTCCCTCCATCAGCTCACCCACCGACTCACTTGGCTGCTACGAAACCCTGATGGCCTTTCAGACTCCAGATTGGATTATTTCTGAAGCTGTGACCTACAAGCAGAAAGCCCTGAGTATCCCTAGCATCCTCCTCCCCCCCCACAGCCTCCCACACAAATCCAATCCCTGCTCTGTTTAAATCCACTCTGGATTTGATGCAAACGCAAAGAGATGGAGCTGACCTTTCTGATGGAGCTGACCCTTCCTCCGACTCGTGGCCAGCTCTTGGGCCTGATAAATAAAAATAGAGGACGAAATCACCCTACGTAAACAGCATGAGAGACCTCTACACGCTCCAGATTTAATTTAATCTAGCTCACTTTAAATCCAGAATGGCTTGGCATGGCCTGGGACCTGGCCAATTTGAAAAATTCCTTTCCTTCCTCTCCTGCGTCTCCCACACGAAAGGTGGCACCCCCTCATTTACCTCCAGTCCTCTAATTTAGCTAACGAGGTGCCCACGTGTGCTCCCAGCTCAGCCTGGGGTCCCCCTGTCCCTCCACAATCACTTCAGAGGAACCCCCTCAACTCTAAAGGTTAACACGAGCTGTGAGGAATCCTCCCATTAACGGAGCAGGGACACCAACTCACCAGCCATTTCAAGGTGAAAGAGGGACGTTTGGGGACACCAGATTTGGGGGCCAGTTCTCCTGATTTCCCGGGGTAGGTTTGTCCAACACCAAAGAACCAAATTGAATTTAATGGGGATTTTCCGGAGTGACACCGCAGGGTGAGAGCCTGGAGTGCCTGAGTACTCTGGGGGGTACAGAGCCACCAGCCCTGCTCTGGAAAGGTATTTTGGTTATAAAGTGCCTTATACAGAACAATTTAGTGAACTCTTATGAAGTTTGATTGAAAGAAAGCAGAAAGAAGTGTTTTTCCTCCTGTCCTGTCACGCTGCAGAAAGCGTGTAAGGGGAAGATGCAGAGGTAAGAAGGAAAACCACAGCAAAGGCTTTTTCATATTAACAAAGGGATAACAAAACAAGCAAGGATTTTCTGTTTTGTTCTTAAGGCTAAATCTCAAAACTGAGACTGTCACTGATAACTTTAAAAAACCACAATATAACTAAATGAATGGTGGAATTAAAGAACTGATTTCCCACTTTTGGGGGTGCCTCTCAGCACACGAGAGATGCCCTGGCTAGAGCAGATTTTTACTCTGAAAGTCTGCAGGTAAGACCTGTCCTAGAGCTTCCAGATGGTGAAATCACATCTCATTGATCTCTTTATCACAGAAGCCACATTTCATTAATGACCAGGCAGGCCTGCCCGAACCCAGCTGCACGGAAAGCATCCCCTTCTCAGGAGAGCCAAAGCTACCGCGCCAAGATGAAGCCAGAGCTGACAGATCTCCTGACTCCAAACAACAGCCAAATTAAATATTTAAGAGCTGAATACCATAACTTCTCTTACACTTTAACAAAGCGCTGCCGTCAGTGTGGCCACCGGGCATGGAGAGAGACAGGGACAGGGAAATGTGTCTGCGGCTTAAGCCCAAATTTGTCAAGCAAAGAAGCATTTGTGAGGTTTGAGATTCACGGGCTGCGCAACGTCTTGAAGCTTCTTCCAGCTGAAAAATCCAACCCAGCTGGTCTGGAATTACTGAGGGGCTGGGGATTTGGGATGAGTCACCAAGCATGTGAGGCATTCCATCCATCTTCCTTCCTACGAGATGTTAAACACCAATGAAGAAAAACCACAGCAATCTGGAGAGGGAGCCTGTCGGTCATTAAATCAGCACCTACCATTCACCTACTTCATCAGAGAACCATGGAGTGGTTTGGGTGGGAAGGGACCTTCACAGGCCAATTAGTCCAACCACCTGCCATGGGCAGGGACATCTCCAACCAGATCAGGTTGCTCAAAGCCCCGTCCAACATGACCTAGGATGTTTCCAGGGATGGAGCATCCACCACCAGGATGTTTCCAGGGATGGAGCGTCCACCACCTCTCTGGGCAACCTGGGCCAGGGTCTCACCACCTTCAGCATAAAAATACAGCACATGGCTTCAGGAATTGCTTTCAGTCCCTGTCCACTGCAGGAAGGTAGGGGTCAATACCAGGTTCTTCCTCTAAACTTCCCCTCCTACTCTACAGATCAAGAAAGAGATCGTTAGTGTTACAAATACAATGTCTCTGTACCAAAGAACAACCTCAAGGTTCCTGTAGATCTGCAGTTTCATAGTGCAGATTGCTGTGTCAGATCTCAATGACTCCTGGTGAATAAAAGTAATTTGAGAAACGAGCAGGAGGACCCCAAATGCATTGGAGGAATCACTACAATGTGCTCCTGCAAGCCACAGGCACACTCAGCGCTTTGGGTGGCTCCACCTGAAGCTTATTACCACATGTATTTTTAATAAAAAGCATCAAAACGCTTAAAAAAATAGTGTTAGTGGTTATAAAGAAGTAAGAATGCCCAGGAAGGGAGAAATCCTTTACGATCTCTTCTTGGTTTTGGACCCATTTGCTTTACTGTCCCTCTTGCAAGTTGCTGGTAGGGCTCTTAGAAGTTTGTGTGTTCACCTGGACCCAGCAGCGAGTGGGGAGGGTCACTCCAACACCAACCACATTTGCATCTCCGCAGCGCAAGGAGGCCCTGAAAAGGCTCTGGCGTGGCAAATAAGTAATTAATACAGTTAATAGAAGTTAAAACTAGCTCGCCTCTCGCTTCCCAGTTTTGCAGACACAGACTTCTGCCCAAAGCCCAGGGAGATGGGTGGTTAACGAGGACCCTGCACACCACGGGCTGTTTTTCTCCAGCTCTTCCCCAGCTCCTCGACTTCTCTGACGAGCCGGCTAACGAAGCGAGCCGGTGATGCCTGACACCCCCCTCTCCACGCCGACCATTGAGAACTCCATCCTGCCTCCCCCAACAACCACCACCTTCAGCCCCGGCGCACTCGGGCGTGAGACATCCCTGGCCCGAGTCCATGTTAATTTTCTACTTGACAGAACACAAATAGAAACCTGGTCTGGGGGAAAAAAAAAACCCATCGTCTTGCTGCATAGTAATTAGCTCCATGGCAGGGAACAGCAGCGGTGCCCAGACCTCCCCACCGCCGCGACGAGGGATGCTACGTCACCGGGACGGAGCCAGGCGACGGTGACATCGGGGGGGGACATTAAACCAAGGGCTTCAGAAGATGAGGCGGTGCTGGAAGGGGGGCAGGTGCCATTCCAGACACCTCGCCGAGTCTCGGGAGAAAATTCCTGGTGAGGCTGGTTTAAAGGCCACCAGAGATGGGTGACAGAACGTGGGGACGGGTGACAAAACGCCAGCACTGTGAAGGAGAAAGGAAAGGCTGCTTATTGATGGACCTCGCTGCGCTGGGTTTGAGCAGGGCAAGCACCTGCCATAGGGGAATTCAATCTCGTCCCCCCCACCCACCCCAACCCCCCCCCGAACAAGCATCTTCTGTGCAGAGATAAGGAGACAATCCTGTTGGCACAAGCCAAGTTTGCCTGCTTTCCCCACGCCGGCAGAAACAGATAACGCTGACAGACATCACAGCAGATACCGCAGCCCAAAAAAGCTCTTCCGTGCAGGAGCCGTTGTATTTACAGAGTGTTTGCTTCTAGTGTTTGAAAAAGCAATCTGCAGCCTGGCGGCGTAGAAATATTCCTGGTCCTTGCCCTTGGAGTAGCCAGCAGCCTCACCCACCGCAGCCCCTCGGAGTCACGTCACCTTCCTCATGATGACCAGAAGACACCAACCCTTCAAGGATGGCAGGGCAGGATGAAGGAGCTGCCACTCTCCTCGATTTAGGCTGGGCAGAGAGGGAGAGAGACAGGGATGGAAACCTCCTTGTTCCTCTGCTATCAGCAAAGGGTAGAATCATAAAATGATTAGAGTTGGAAGGGACCTTAGAGATCATCCAGTTCCAACCCCCCTGCCCTGGGCAGGGACACCTCCCACCACACCAGGTTGCTCCAAGCCCCATCCAACCTGCCCTTGAACCCCTCCAGAGATGGGGCAGCCACAGCTTCTCTGGCCAACCTGGGCCAGGCTCTCACCAGAATGTCTTTCTGGTATCTCATCTAAATCTCCCCTTTTCCAATTTAAAACCATTACCCCTTGTCCTGTCACCGCACTCCCTGACAGAGTCCCTCCCCAGCTCTCCTGTAGCTCCCTTCAGATATTGGAAGGGGCTCTAAGGTCTCCCTGGAGCCTTCTCTTCTCCAGGCTGAACAACCCCAGCTCTCTCAGCCTGTCCTCATAGCAGAGATGCTCCATCCCTCTGATCATCTTCACGGCCCTTCACTGGACCTGTTCCAACAGGTCCACGTCCCTCCTGTGTTGAGGACTCCAAAGCTGGACACAGTAGCCCCATCCTAAGTTCACACGAGAGATTTGGGTGACGGAGGTAAAATAAATAAGCCACGTGCTGTGAAATGCCACTGGTATTGAACCCACCAACCTCTGCCGTGTCCACAGAAAGTGGAGGCAGCTCCCTGTGCTCTTCAGGTACCACAGTGCAAAGTTTAGAGGAAAGTAGATTTCACACACTAAAGATGTGTGAAGGGCACAGAGAGGTGGACAGCACAACTAGGGTTTGGAGAGGGTAACATTGAAAATCCACGTATAAAGCCAGCACTATCCCTGAGACAGGAGGGAGACAGATCCTTTTAAAAAAACCAAAACAACCCAGCAAGAACAGCAACGCGTAGTCAAAGCAAGGCATTCTGGTGCCAGGACAGGATGTCAGTTTGGCACAAGCCCAGCTCTTCTCACAAAGAGGAGCAGGAGATTAAGGACTTGGCAAGGAGGAAGCAGAGCAAACAGCCTGGAGCGTTCCTGGAGCCAGGAGAGGGGCAGCGTAAAGCTCTGACGTAGGGATGTCTCGCTGAGCCGGTGTCGGCACGGGCTGGTCAGAGCCGCTCAGGTATCGGCCAGTTGTGCCCCAGGTCTTCAAGGTAGAGGTTTGAAGGCCACAAAGCCCAGCCAGAAGGACAGTGGCACCTCCTCTGGTTCAGCTCTGGGCTGTGACGCTTTCCTCCCTCCTCGGGCTTTGGCCAGTGATGGGGGTGGGCACTTCCAGGGGCAGTAAGTCTTGAAGAGCAACGATGAATTTGGTGGACAACAAGTTGCCCTTGAGCCAGCAATGTGCCCTTGTGGCCAAGAAGGCCAATGGTCTCCTGGGGGGGCAATACAAAGAGTGTGGCCAGCAGGTGGAGGGAGGTCATCCTGCCCCTCTGCTCTGCCCTGGGGAGGCCCCATCTGGAGCACTGGGACCAGTTCTGGGCTCCCCAGTTCCAGAAGGACAGGGAACTGCTGGAGAGAGTCCAGTGGAGGCTATGAAGATGATCAAGAGACTGGAGCATCTCTGCTGAGGAAAGGCTGAGGAACCTGGGGCTGTTCAGCTGGAGAAGAGCAGACTGAGAGGGGACCTCATCGATGCTGAACAATAGCTAAAGGGCGAGTGGCAAGAGGATGGGGCCAGACTCTTCTCAGTGGTGCCCGGGGACAGGACAAGAAGCAATGGGCACAAACTGGGACATGGGAAATTCCATCTCAACAGGAGGAGGAACTTCTTTCCTGTGAGGGTGGCAGAGTCCTGGAAGAGGCTGCCCAGAGAGGTGGTGGAGTCTCCTTCTCTGGAGACATTCAAACCCCACCTGGACACGTTCCTGTGGGACCTGCTCTGGGGGGACCTGCTCTGGCAGGGGGTTGGAGGAGATGATCTCCAGAGGTCCCTTCCAACCCCAACCATTCTGTGAACACGCGTGTGCTGCTGCCTTCACTCACTCACACCCCTCTGTCTCCGCAGACCTGCCGACTACAGCCTCTCTCCACATTTCCTAGATTGCTGTAACAGATGACACACGCATTAAAAGAACAGAAATATTTGGGATGGGAACTTGCCCAAACCTGCAGCTGCTGACACATTATTTAAGTTCACAAAGATTATTTCAGAAGCATTTCTGCCACCTGTTTCTCAGTCCCATGCGTAACTACAGCACTGTAAAAGAGAGAGCGATCAGTCTTGTAATTCCATTGCTGAGGTGCTTCAAGCAATCGTGAAGCACTGACTTCAAATTCTCCTGTCATTGTCATTGCCAAAGATACCAGAAAGAAATTCTTTCCTGTGAGGGTGGTGAGAGCCCTTGGTTGCCCCGAGAAGCTGTGGCTGCCCCATCCCTGGAGGGGTTCAAGGGCAGGTTGGAGGGGGCTTGGAGCAACCTGGTGTGGTGGGAGGTGTCCCTGCCCAGGGCAGGGGGGTTGGAACTGGGTGATCTTTAAGGTCCCTTCCAACTCTAACCATTCTATGATTCTATGAAGGTAACCACCAAAATCTGAAGGTGACATCAGAACAATTAATTTGCTCCTTAGAGGAAACACCAAGGACCCACAACGTATGAATTTGTTTGAGCACATCCAGC
>NW_015094504.1:319120-336725 GCF_001431845.1 Calidris pugnax
ACTAGCTCGCCTCTCGCTTCCCAGTTTTGCAGACACAGACTTCTGCCCAAAGCCCAGGGAGATGGGTGGTTAACGAGGACCCTGCACACCACGGGCTGTTTTTCTCCAGCTCTTCCCCAGCTCCTCGACTTCTCTGACGAGCCGGCTAACGAAGCGAGCCGGTGATGCCTGACACCCCCCTCTCCACGCCGACCATTGAGAACTCCATCCTGCCTCCCCCAACAACCACCACCTTCAGCCCCGGCGCACTCGGGCGTGAGACATCCCTGGCCCGAGTCCATGTTAATTTTCTACTTGACAGAACACAAATAGAAACCTGGTCTGGGGGAAAAAAAAAACCCATCGTCTTGCTGCATAGTAATTAGCTCCATGGCAGGGAACAGCAGCGGTGCCCAGACCTCCCCACCGCCGCGACGAGGGATGCTACGTCACCGGGACGGAGCCAGGCGACGGTGACATCGGGGGGGGACATTAAACCAAGGGCTTCAGAAGATGAGGCGGTGCTGGAAGGGGGGCAGGTGCCATTCCAGACACCTCGCCGAGTCTCGGGAGAAAATTCCTGGTGAGGCTGGTTTAAAGGCCACCAGAGATGGGTGACAGAACGTGGGGACGGGTGACAAAACGCCAGCACTGTGAAGGAGAAAGGAAAGGCTGCTTATTGATGGACCTCGCTGCGCTGGGTTTGAGCAGGGCAAGCACCTGCCATAGGGGAATTCAATCTCGTCCCCCCCACCCCCCCCAACCCCCCCCCGAACCGCTCCATCCCTCTGATCATCTTCACGGCCCTTCACTGGACCTGTTCCAACAGGTCCACGTCCCTCCTGTGTTGAGGACTCCAAAGCTGGACACAGTAGCCCCATCCTAAGTTCACACGAGAGATTTGGGTGACGGAGGTAAAATAAATAAGCCACGTGCTGTGAAATGCCACTGGTATTGAACCCACCAACCTCTGCCGTGTCCACAGAAAGTGGAGGCAGCTCCCTGTGCTCTTCAGGTACCACAGTGCAAAGTTTAGAGGAAAGTAGATTTCACACACTAAAGATGTGTGAAGGGCACAGAGAGGTGGACAGCACAACTAGGGTTTGGAGAGGGTAACATTGAAAATCCACGTATAAAGCCAGCACTATCCCTGAGACAGGAGGGAGACAGATCCTTTTAAAAAAACCAAAACAACCCAGCAAGAACAGCAACGCGTAGTCAAAGCAAGGCATTCTGGTGCCAGGACAGGATGTCAGTTTGGCACAAGCCCAGCTCTTCTCACAAAGAGGAGCAGGAGATTAAGGACTTGGCAAGGAGGAAGCAGAGCAAACAGCCTGGAGCGTTCCTGGAGCCAGGAGAGGGGCAGCGTAAAGCTCTGACGTAGGGATGTCTCGCTGAGCCGGTGTCGGCACGGGCTGGTCAGAGCCGCTCAGGTATCGGCCAGTTGTGCCCCAGGTCTTCAAGGTAGAGGTTTGAAGGCCACAAAGCCCAGCCAGAAGGACAGTGGCACCTCCTCTGGTTCAGCTCTGGGCTGTGACGCTTTCCTCCCTCCTCGGGCTTTGGCCAGTGATGGGGGTGGGCACTTCCAGGGGCAGTAAGTCTTGAAGAGCAACGATGAATTTGGTGGACAACAAGTTGCCCTTGAGCCAGCAATGTGCCCTTGTGGCCAAGAAGGCCAATGGTCTCCTGGGGGGGCAATACAAAGAGTGTGGCCAGCAGGTGGAGGGAGGTCATCCTGCCCCTCTGCTCTGCCCTGGGGAGGCCCCATCTGGAGCACTGGGACCAGTTCTGGGCTCCCCAGTTCCAGAAGGACAGGGAACTGCTGGAGAGAGTCCAGTGGAGGCTATGAAGATGATCAAGAGACTGGAGCATCTCTGCTGAGGAAAGGCTGAGGAACCTGGGGCTGTTCAGCTGGAGAAGAGCAGACTGAGAGGGGACCTCATCGATGCTGAACAATAGCTAAAGGGCGAGTGGCAAGAGGATGGGGCCAGACTCTTCTCAGTGGTGCCCGGGGACAGGACAAGAAGCAATGGGCACAAACTGGGACATGGGAAATTCCATCTCAACAGGAGGAGGAACTTCTTTCCTGTGAGGGTGGCAGAGTCCTGGAAGAGGCTGCCCAGAGAGGTGGTGGAGTCTCCTTCTCTGGAGACATTCAAACCCCACCTGGACACGTTCCTGTGGGACCTGCTCTGGGGGGACCTGCTCTGGCAGGGGGTTGGAGGAGATGATCTCCAGAGGTCCCTTCCAACCCCAACCATTCTGTGAACACGCGTGTGCTGCTGCCTTCACTCACTCACACCCCTCTGTCTCCGCAGACCTGCCGACTACAGCCTCTCTCCACATTTCCTAGATTGCTGTAACAGATGACACACGCATTAAAAGAACAGAAATATTTGGGATGGGAACTTGCCCAAACCTGCAGCTGCTGACACATTATTTAAGTTCACAAAGATTATTTCAGAAGCATTTCTGCCACCTGTTTCTCAGTCCCATGCGTAACTACAGCACTGTAAAAGAGAGAGCGATCAGTCTTGTAATTCCATTGCTGAGGTGCTTCAAGCAATCGTGAAGCACTGACTTCAAATTCTCCTGTCATTGTCATTGCCAAAGATACCAGAAAGAAATTCTTTCCTGTGAGGGTGGTGAGAGCCCTTGGTTGCCCCGAGAAGCTGTGGCTGCCCCATCCCTGGAGGGGTTCAAGGGCAGGTTGGAGGGGGCTTGGAGCAACCTGGTGTGGTGGGAGGTGTCCCTGCCCAGGGCAGGGGGGTTGGAACTGGGTGATCTTTAAGGTCCCTTCCAACTCTAACCATTCTATGATTCTATGAAGGTAACCACCAAAATCTGAAGGTGACATCAGAACAATTAATTTGCTCCTTAGAGGAAACACCAAGGACCCACAACGTATGAATTTGTTTGAGCACATCCAGCAGGAGCTTTATTCTTCTCTCATTCTGGGGGGGGAGGACCCAGGACTTTGAGTATTTCACAATCTATTGTATGTTACATTTCACACACTCATCATTGGTTCTGTATAAAGAAGCAGTTTGAAGTACTTGCTGCAGGATTAGGGTCAGAAGGGGTTAATTATGGGATGTCAAGCAGCAAAGTCAAAATAATGGCCATAGGAACCCCTCAAGGTGACAACAGGAAGGTTTTAACAGAGGACCGTCCTTTATCCACCTTCACCTAGACCCAAGTTGACTCCTCCCAAGCCCAAGGTAACACAACGGGGCAGTACAACCAGCCCTAAAAAGCTCACGGAAAAGGACGGGGAGATAAATTTATCAGCTGTTACAGGCAGACAGACTGGCAAGGCAGGAAAATCCCCCGAGGGCTATCAGACACTTCTCTGACTCTAGAAGTCCTTGGGCAATGAATGGCTGGAGGCCGAGAAGATGTTTGCATCCTTCCCCGGTATTTACTCCCTTCCCCAGACACCCAGCATCCACACCATCAGAAACAACGTATTGATCTGACCCGTCACAGCCCATATTCTTCGGGCAGAGTCTGAAGAGAAAACCCTGGAAGCTGGACTAAGAAACAAGAGGTAGGAGGGCTGGGTTGTACTCACAGCACGGGAGGAACGCGGGGAACAAGCATGTGTTTGTCCTAAATCATCCTCTGGATGCTGTGGAGTTTCTGACACACAAAAAAACCCCACCCTGTATTGACACACACAAAAAAAATCCCTGTATTGCTTGAATCACTGCTCACCACGGACTCCCAAAGGGGACCCCGGCCAAGCACCGACACCTACGGACCACAAACCAGGAGATACAGCCTCAAAATAGAGCCAAGAAAAATCCCACCCCACACAGGAACAGATACAGGTCTGCAGATCAAACGGTGGAAGAGTGGGAGGGAAAACTTCGTTGGGGATTGGAGCAGCATCGTCATATCAGAGGGAGAGAAAACCCTGGGTACAGAACTCAAGCATCGGCTATTGCCAGAAAGGGAGAAGTGATTATAAATTCAGCAAGCTTAAGAGCCTCTCCACCAGCCTCAAACAGCAAGGTTTCTTACATTTTCAGTGCCTAAAGACTTGTGGACATCAGAGGAGTAACATGTTTTAAATTGTTTTAGCACGTCTTAGGAAAAACAAGATGCAAATTCAAAGCAGGTACAACTAAAAGCGAAAAAAAAAAAACAACAAACCCCAAATAAACAACAAATCACACCACAAAACCGACAAAAGGCAAAGAAAACATAAATGCAATTACAAATGCTGGAAAATGGAAAAACAGACATTTCAGATCAGACCTCCCCAGAGCTCTGAATAATGGAGTGATGCCTCCAGGGTCTACCATTCAGCTACCCCAGCCTGCATACTAATATACTACTCACATCAGAAGAGTAGAAAGGCACCACTCATGCAGAAAATTACCTTAAATGAGCAACGACTTCATGATAAACAAGCCACTCGGCTTTTTTACTTTGCTCTTTGATTTAGGTGGTGGGGGGCACCTCCTCCCTACCGCTGAGGAGCAGACACAGAAACCTTGCAAGAAGGATCCATAGAGGAACCTTGCAAACAGGCCACAAAACCACCTCGTTATTGTGAATATTTAATTCTGGTTGGTTTGGTCAAATATCCAGATGTGAGATGGCACCTCTGGGGGGAAGGATGTACCTTGCAATCTCAGCATCCGGGGGTTGGACTAGATGATCTCCAGAGGTCCCTTCCAACCCAGTATCATTCTGGGATTCTGTGATCCAGGGTCCAAAGCATCACTTTAAAGAGAGCAGAGAATCTGCCCAGTGGCAGTCCCAGAGGTATAACCACAGTGTCACACACAAGCTGAATATCACACCAGAATATCTATGGCTGAGATGAGGAGAGGCTGAGGGAGCTGGGGTTGTTCAGTCTGGGGAAGAGGAGACTGAGGGGAGACCTTATTGCTCTCTCCAACTCCCTGAAAGGAGGGTGTAGAGAGGTGGGGGTCGGTCTCTTCTCCCAAGTTACAGATGATAGGACAAGGGGTAATGGGTTCAAGTTGTGCCAGGGTAGGTTTAGACTGGACATTAGGAAACAGAGAGGGTGGTTGGGCATTGGATAGGCTGCCCAGGGAGGGGGTTGAGTCCCCATCCCTGGCTGTGTTTAAGAACCATTTAGCTGTGGTGTTGGGGGATATGGGGTAGGGGAGAACTTTAGAGTAGGGTAGATGGTTGGACCCGATGATCCCGAGGGTCTCTTCCAGCCTAGATGATTCTGTGATTCTGTGATGTCATTTCCCACCTCATCCCTACCCTAATTTCCCCACATGCTGCCCAGAATCCAAAATGCCCTTCCCAACCTGCCCTGCCAACGCTCTCCCGGTGCGTTTGCCGTTGGCTCCGCTGTGGATTTAACGCAGCTCTCCCACCGGCCCTCTTCAAATGAAGTGATATTTAACTAGACACACCAGGAGGCAGCTGCCGTGCAGCCCGGCTCGCCTTGTGCATCATTCCCCGGATCATTGCCTGCCACGACTCCTGGGTGCCTGAAGCAGGGGACCTCAGCTTCTCCTTTGTTTGCAAGTAACCTCGCACGGTTTTAGGTACCGTCGTCATAAAAAAAGGCAATCCTGTTAAACCCTGCTGCCTCTTTTTGCCTTTTTTGTCTGTAAATTGAACATCCCCAAGAGCTAAAAGACTTACGACGAGAACACAGGTTCAGCTGAACCTGTTTACTCCAAGAACAGCAGGGAGAACAAAATGCTTTGGAAAGAGTCTGCTGGGAAACTCTGCATTTTTTTTTTTTTTTTTTTTTTTTTTTTTTCCCTCGGAGCGCAAAGTAATGTGCTCTGAAGAAGCACAGGAGCTGATGGCATTCATTTGCGCAGTCCTGCCTTGAATGTGCTTTTAAAGGAAAAAAAAAAACCACCAAAAACCACCAATAACCTGCTGGCTGCCTGATGAATACCTCCATTTGTGACGCAGGGAGAGATGCTCACCCCACTCCGAGCCCATGGGGCACGGAACCGTTATCCAGGTGAGACTGGTTAAACCAGGAAAACCAAGAGACCAGGGTGAGACTGGTTAAACTGGGGAGAAGTGCTGGTCATTCTCCAACAGGCTTTCGAGGGGAACAAAGCTCACCAGAGATAATGCCCTGAGCCACGAGTAATTCTCAGCAGCTGAAAAGCCGGACGGGAAGCGCGCATCACATTTGGGTTATAAACACAACAAAGATGAAACCCACAACTCCACGAACTCGACACTCACAGCTTTGACTAAGGACAAGCTTTAAGCCTTGAACCCCACGGTGCAGCCTTGAAAAGGAGGATTATGGCTTGCGGGCAGTGTAAGAGCAGTGCCGGTCAGAGGGTAAGATTCCCATGAAAGAAAGCGATATTTATTTTTAAATCGCCCCAAAAACTGCTATTGCTCACAGTTCTGATTCAACCCTATTTATGCTGCTGCGTATTACAAGTCACTAGGACGGAAATCACCTTCGTTTCGTCATTAATCTGGTTTCTAAATAACCTCCTACCCAATCTAATTTCAGAATTGGTGGGGTTTTTAGCTGTTTGGGTTTTAGCAAAAAACCCCAGTTTGGGCTGAGATTGGGAAAGGGGTTGTTGAGGAAGGAAGAAGGACAAAGGAGGTCTCCCCATAAATTGAACTCCCACTCACCGGATTTTGTCTGGGGTTTGTTTTACTGGTTCCTCCTCCAACCACTCTAGGGAAAGCTCCAGCAGATGGGGACCACACAAAGCCCTTAAAAAAATTAAGGCATGCTCCCAGTTTCCCAAACACCCTCAGGTGGGACAGATACAGGACAGGTGGAAGCCTCTGATCTGTAAGAGCTGGAGAAGGACTCTTTGCCAGGAGGTGTAATGATAGGACAAGGGGAAACGGTTTTAAACTGGAAGAAAAAAGATTCAGATTAGATCTCAGGAAGAAATTTTTTACTATGAGGGTGGTGAGACACTGGAACAGGTTGCCCAGGGAAGCTGTGGCTGCCCCATCCCTGGAGGGGTTCAAGGCCAGGCTGGATGGGGCTTGGAGCAACCTGGTGTGGTGGGAGGTGTCCCTGCCCAGGGCAGGGGGGTTGGAACTGGATGATCTTTGAGGTCCCTTCCAACCCAAACCATTCTATGATTCTATGATCTGTATTACACAGAAGTTAGGCCACATTATAAATCCTTGAATACGCAGAAGTTAGGCCACATTATAAATCCTTGAACGATAGATTATGGTGTATATATATAAAAACCCCCTTCCTGGCAGAACACCCTTGCAGAACGCTGGCATTTGCTGAAGTGTCCTTGCTTAAGGGCAGCACTATTCCTGTTCACGCCTGCACCGAAATCCCAGTTAATACAGTATTCAAGCCTGTTTTCAAAGCCGTTACATTATTAAACCATCAAAATTGAAGTTCATTAAGAACTCGAGGATTGTACACAGCAGCTCTTCCACGGCACCAATCCCCTAGCACAGGTTTATCCTTGGCTTCTTCCAAATCCCCCTAATTAATTTTTTTTTTTTTTTTCCAAAGGCCATCAATCTGCAGCAGACAAACATCAGAGAGCCAATTCATTAACGTTCCCCTATTTCCACTTATCTTGGGCCACTTCTTCTCTTATTAATAGCAAGTTAAGATTGACAGTTCTAAAAATACCCAACCAGGGCTAGAAGTGGGACTCCAGGGAGCCCTCGGGAACCCCATCCATCCTCCCAGCAACGCTTCCCAGTCTCCCAGTCCCGAGGTCCCCCGGGTCCGCCCCCCGGCAGCCGGCAATCTCCCAGGCAGCCCCGTGAATCAACATCATCAACCACGAGACGCTGATTGCCCCGAGTTAATTTATGACTTCTAGGGTTGACCGAAAGGCTGTTTACAGGAGGAAATTAGGATAGTTTAGCGTGCCGTCAACTGTGCCCTGAAACCTTCCCCGCTGATTTATACGCCGCCTCGGTTTCACTGAATTTCACTGAATTTTAGAGTTGGAAGGGACCATAGAGATCTAGTCCAACTCCCCTGCTGAAGCAGGACCACCCAGAGCTTGTCAGAGCATGTTACTCAGGAGCATCCAGGCAAGTCTTGAAAATCTCCAAGGAAGGGGACTCCACACCCTCCCTGGGCAGCCTGTTCCAGGGCTCTGTCACCCTCACCGTGAAAAAAGTTCTTCCTCATATTCAAGTGGAACCCTTTATGTTCCAACTTGTGCCCGTTGCCCCTTCTCCTCTCACTGGGAACCACTGAAAAGAGTCTGGCTCCCTCCTCCTTCAACCCACCCTTGAGATACTTGTAGGCATTAATAAGGTCTCCCCTCAGCCTTCTCTTCTCCAGACTAAAGAGTCCCAGCTCTCTCAGTCTCTCCTCATAAGGGAGATGCTCCAGTCCTTGAATCATCTTTGTAGCCCTACGCTGGACTCTTTCCAGTAGTTCCCTGTCCCTCTTGAACTGGGGAGCCCAGAACTGGACGCAGGATTCCAGTTGTGGCCTCACCAGTGCAGAGTAGAGGGGGAGAATGACCTCCCTTGACCTGCTGGCCACACTCTTCCCTGTGCAGCCCAGGATTCCGTTGGCCCTCCTGGCCACAAGAGCACATTGCTTGCTCATTGTCATTTTGTTGTCCACCAGGACCCCCAGATCCTTTTCTTCAGAGCTTGTCTCCAGCAGGTCCATGCCTAACCTGTATTGATGCCTAACATCCTTCTTCCCCAGGTGCAGGATCCTGCACTTTTCCCTGTTGAACCTCATGAGGTTTCTTTGCCCTTAAGGCTCCTCACCGCAGGGGAATTTAACACCGGCACGAGGCGTCGCATTTACATTTAGAAAGTTCTGAACCTCCTTTTTTCTCCTGAACTGCAAAAGGCAGAGGCAAGATTAGAACAGTTTCCTTAAACACAGGAGGCGGTGAGCTCCAGCAGCACCAACAGACTGGGGGATGAGTCACCGACGGTAATGAAGGATTTTATCTCTGGTGGAGACCACAGAAAACAGGTGGGATTAGTTTAATTTCTATTGACAGCCTGGCCATTGTGGGTTCCTGGCTGCCGCAGCGGGCTTAGGAGAAAGATGTTGGGATCACTCACCCCCAATCTGATTCTTATGGTCCTACCGATCTTAATCAGGAGGCAATCATGAATTACTCACTCGTTTCCCATTTACATGTTTGTATCGAGTGCTTTTTTACAGTACTGCCTGATGGAGAATATAAAAATGTGAATACTTCCCACCGAAATTCGCCGCTGAGTCACCGCTGAGGGGGAAGGAGCCTTCGCCCTCCTCCGAGCAAGAAATGGGCAAGCACAAGACCCAACACCTGACCTAAAGAAGGGGACCTCTGCCTTCGCAGGCAGGTGAAATAATGTTTAATTAAGAGTATCGACGAGGTTATAGGGTAGGAAGGAAGCAAGTAGAGGGGAAAAGATTATGCCTGGAGTCCTCCAGGGAGCCTGGACAAAAGGAAAATTGGCTCTGGCAGGTACCGTGCTCTGCCACGGAGGAAAGAAAGAGGTTTCTAATGAGGGAGGCTCTAATGGACACAGCCTGAGATGTCAGGAAACGTTGAATACCACCTTGATCAGGATGGGCAGCAAATCAGCTGGACAGGAGAGAGGCGTTTCTAATGGAACCTCACTAAAAGCAGATTAGTCATACGGTGGTTTTTTTCCCCCTTTCTTTCCTGTTCTTTTTCATAACCACTTGTGACAGTATTGCCTGGGTTGGATGTTGTCCATACATACTTTCATCTCAATTTACCTTAATCTGGCTTGCGCTGAATGCATTTCCGAACCGATTTCAAGCCACGCTTCAAACCAAGGCAGTGGCAAATAATCAGCCAGAGGCTCCTGGACACCACCCCCCCAGAGTTATCCAGTTCCCCAAATTCATCCCCCAAAAGGTGAGTGGGCCTCCCACCACCTGGAGGTAGAGATGGACATCTGGCCTCCCACATCTGGGGAGAGAAATATCTTCAGTGATCAATATTGCAAAGTGCCATTCAGCAGGATAATGGGGGGCACCCAGTTTGGGGTCCCAAGGAAATGGGCTGTCCTAAAACAATCAGTAGGAGACCCCCCTGACTCAAAGACAAGGTGGGGAACAGCCACAGAGGATCACAGAATCACTGAATGGGTTGGGTTGGATGATCATCCAACGATCATCATAGTCAACCCCCTCATCATGATGACTGCTGCTAATTTCTAACCAGAGCTGAACTGGAACTAATCTTAGAGATGAGCCCTAACCTTTAGCCAACAACAAAAACCCTTCACGATGTCCTTTCTTAAAATCACAGAACGATATGGGGTTAGAAGGGACCTTCTGAGATCATCTAATCCAACCCCCCTGCCAAAGCAGGTCCACCCAGAGCAGGTCCCACAGGAACGTGTCCAGGTGGGGTTTGAATGTCTCCAGAGAAGGAGACTCCACCACCTCTCTGGGCAGCCTCTTCCGGGGCTCTACCACCCTCAAAGTCAAGAAGTTCCTCCTCCTGTTGAGATGGAACTTCTTATATTCAAGTTTGTGCCCATTTCCTCTTGTCCTGTCACTGGGCACCACTGAAAGAAGACTGGCCCCATCATCTTGACACCCACCTTTAACTATTTATAGGCATATACCTCTACAAATACATGTATTTCTTTCGGAAGAAATCAAAGAGAGTTTGCTACTTAGACAAAACTTTCCTCAAAATCATTAGAGGATGGAAATTCAACCACCCATCCCGGTACTTTGCAGAGTGCAGGCATCAGCGTGGAGCAGGGACCATTCCCTGAAGAGCCAGTTTGGATGTTCTGACACTATTTAGTCGACTAACACTGATGTAGCCATTAAGAGAGAGACTGGCAAATACTGTTGAAGAAAGGACACTGTTAAACAAAACACTGCAACAAAGCATTCATAAAAACACGCAGTGCTAATGAGATAGAGCCCTGTGAGAGACATCCTCAAAGCAGAACCTCCTTTACATGCTTCTCTCTAGAAAGCAGTCGAAATTTTGCAATATGCTGGAGACCCAACCTTGCAGTGCGCTCCCAGATTGAAAAAAAAAATATAATATAAATCTATTTGGAAACGAAAATTAGCAAAACCAAGTTCATCCTCCAATGGAGAAAGAACTTCTGGCTGCGTGTTTATTTCAGATAAAACCTAGAGGAGAACTGCAATTCAAGTGGTAACATCTCCAAGGAAACAGCTGGAAAACTTGTGGTCTGTGCAGATGCTGGAGGATTCTGTACTCAAAGACAAATTGCACCATATTGTACTTGGCACTCCAGGGGGGAGGTAAAAAAAAAAATAAAAAATCGCAGACAAGTTCTTAGTGAGATGCCACAAACTGTGCATGCAGCAAAACAAGACCTCGTGCGCTGAATCTCGGATGCAAAGAGTGTATTCTTCGCATCAGTTTGCTAAAATACAGCTAAAATTAGCAACGTGAATGCTTTTGCAAATCGTTTTTTAGTAATTGCTGTGCGTTTTGTGTTCTCGTCAACAGAAGTGTTCTCTAGCACGGAGGAATCGCGACGTCCTCCCTCCACCCATCCTGAGCCAAGGTGGTTGGGATGAAACAAAGCATTTCTTTCTTGGTGAAAGAAAGCATTTTGCCTTTCTCCTCTCTCCTTTCTGGGGTGGAATGGATGTTTTTGAGCCGTTTACGAAGTTCTCAGTTCAAACTGACACTGCAGCAGCAAGAGGGACACAGGACTGAGATATATCGTAAGGAAACAAGAAATAGGGAATTTGGAGAATATAGAATTATCTTTAAGCATCTAGCTGCTGTCTTGTCACAAGCACTCATCGAGACGACGCGATTTGGCTTTTCGACACCCAGGGCCGTTACGCTGAGGAGCATCGAGAGGCTCCTCAACACTCAGCAGCTGGGATCAAAGTTGGGGTTTTCTCCATTTTGGGGTCTTTTGGTGGGGTGGCACAAGATTATTAATATTTTTAAAGAGTCTATATCCCAGCTATTCCGTTTAAGTCCCCCACATCCGTTAGTCTTACGCCAACAAGAGCTTCTCCTCCCATACAACCCACCAGCTTCCCCAGTTATAAAACCCATGTGGCTCCCCTAACAGCTAACAGAAGACAAATTAAGGTAGTCCCAACTTTGATTTCACAGGCACGCCATGAGCCGATGCCTCTCTCAGACACAATGCTTTGAAAATGAAAGAGGAGAAAAGGGCTGCAGCTCTCTCTCTTGCATCGCTCCCTTCTCCATGATCACGCTTAATGTATCCTAAAAGCACATCTGTCCTCCCTAATGACGGTACTTGCAGAAAGACTCTAAAATGTGAGACCGGCAATTTTCTATCCTTACGAGCTCCGGAAAGCAGCCCCTCGACAATAACAACCCACGAGGTGGGGAATAGCAGCATTTGGAGGAGGAAGACCCCCGTGGTCTGGCTCCTTCGTCACCCAGCGCAGGACGGTTCCCCGCGGCGTGTCCCCGGTACGTTGCTTACAATAATCTTATTATCTGGACAAAGCCTGCGATGGAATTTGACTCCATTACGACGAAGCATCTGCTTGATGCTCATTTTCTATCTAATACGATGAAAGTTCACAGCAGCGGCGTTGGCTGCAGTGGGTTTATTTTCAGATTAAGACATACGTTGAAAAAAAAAAAAAGGGATAAAGCAAAGATACCTGAAATTACAGCAATTTTCCATGACCCGTGCTCCTCCTTGGCTATTCTTTCCGCCTCCTCCATTAGTAACATACCAAATCCCTATAATGGGAGGAATAACAGGAAGAAAAGGTAAGTTCTGTAAAAATAGAAAGCACAAGCAAGGTCAGAATGTAAGCATTAGTACAGTTTCAAAAGACTCGTATTTTTGGCACAGGAATGATCAAAACCTTATTGCAGGAGAGGGCCTGAGGTGTACCAACACTGAGCTTTACCGTGGAGTGCTCACAGGGCTTTTTTTCTGATGGTGAAATTACTCCCTGGCAGTTCTAGTGCCCGACTGCTTCTCCACGGCAGAAACAGAACGAAGTTAAAGCCATTGATGTTAAGTCAACTTGGTACAAATCCTGTAATTCCTGAACAATTCTACCCTGCTGCCCTGGGTCGAGCGACACGGGACTAATTTCTCTTCTAATGCTGGGGAAAACTGCACTTTTAGAAGACTCCAGTGTCTAAATTAATGAAAATATTGACTTTATACAGCCAGCTATGGGATTTGAGATTCAAGGTCTAAGCGTTTTTAAGCCTTGCCCATTGTAAGGACAAGGAGGAGCAAGGCCTGGGCATTTGACCCAGGGTGGCCAACAGGATCATTTCATACCATGAACATCACATTTGAGGTAAATTAGAAAGTTTGCTGTATGGCTCTCTCTCCCTTGATGGCATCGGTCCAGAGAACTCACCCTGGTGCTGGACCCCTGAGCCCTTCCCATCCTCCCAAAGCAGGGTCTGACATTTGTTGTCCCCTGCTGGGAATGCCCAGCTTCCTACTGATGAAACAGGTTAAGGATAATTCTTGTATATCTTCTATTAATATGTGAATTAATATTGGTTCTTTACTATTATTTTTAATTATTTACTCTCATCCTAATAAATCTATCTCTATTTCAACCCTTGTGTTTCATTCCTTTCCCCAATTCCCCTTTCCAGGTGGGGAGGAGTCATCAGGTGACACAATAATTGTCTAAATGACAATAAACTGTGATGGGTTTTCTCAAACCATGACACCTGCTGAGATAACCAACAGCCATCCCCTGTCCCAACGTCTCTCAGGAGAAGAACACGTTCACATTCTGGACCAGATCCATCCCTCTATTTACAGCTGGAAATCTCCCCCAGCAGAAGTGCTACCAGGATCCCAATAATGCCTCAAAACAAGGGAAGAGCCTTTCCACTCTATCTAACAGCTTCGCTGTCCTATATATCTGGGAATAATTGATTGGATTAATTCACTCCTAACGTTAGGATGCAGAAATTCTACTCAGCTCTTTGTTCTTCTGTTTCCCTGACAAGATGTACAGACTCAGGCTCCGGCGACGCTGGAGTAGATGTCATTTAATTCTAAAAAACATTTAACACTCACAGGCATTTTTAAAATAACACAAAGAAATCTTCATCCTAAAACATCCTTCTAACCAGAAATTGCCCCCACAACTGTGAAGAACACTTTCTGATTAACCTCTTGAACACTGACTACTCCGAACGAACACGAGTGCGTCATATGCCATGAAATTTCAATTTGCAGCCTATTTTAATGTGTGTAGTCGGCTACTTTCAATTGATTTTCTCTGTCTCTCTCTCTTTTTTTAATTTTTTTTTTCTCCAAATACTTAGGGTGACTACTTTTTCCTTCCTGAATTTTGAGGTGTTAACTATTTTATAGCGGAAACATCCTCTTCTTTTTTTTTTTTTTTTCCCTTTGGGTTTTTTTTTCCTCCCCCAGCCACTGCTTCTGGTCACACACCATCAGCGTCTAGCAAAACCACATCTTAATGCATACACTCGGGGAAAGATTAATAAATAGAAGGAAGTTAATTTAAAACATCAGCCAGCCCTGAGCGCTTCTGCCAAAGAGGACAAACTGATTGCTTTTTTAAAAGCTCAGTCGAAAGGTTCAAAACCTACCGGGGCAAAATTTAATTCACATTTTTTGCTCATCGCAAGCCACAGCATGTTACAGGCAGCAGCAGGAGAAGGTGCAATTTTCACACAAGTCACTTCAAGGAATTAGAAACACAGCTTTCTGCTCCATTCTCACATGCTTTAAGATATATATGAAATGGCCTCGAAATGTGTGTCTGAAGCAAAAAAACTGTCAGACACAACTTAAGAGATCTGACTCAGGAGTCACCCCATCGCTTAAACTGACACAGATTTCATGACCCAAGTTGGGTTTCTGCTGGTTTGGGAGGAAGAATGTGTTCCACAAATGTTCCTTTGAAAGAGAACGGGGTAGCACCAAATAAAAATCTCACCTTCCCATCTGTAATTATTTCAGAAGTGACACTCATCTACCGAACAAGATCAATTTGAGAAGGAAATAAGAAGACACGACGGGTGTCTCCTTTTGTCTCGCTTTTACTCAGTGAATTCTGATGCACCCCACTGGAGATTAAAGGAAAGAGACTTCAGAACCAAAGGTCCTTAGTATTCGAAAGCCAAATTAGCCCCAGCATCCACAAGCTCATGTTGTATGGGCACGGAGCAAGGCTGTGCACACTCAGACATGCTTTTTTTTCATCTCAGAGCAGTTGCAATTGCCTAAATAGCATCACACTAGCAAAAAACTCAGAAGGAGCATGATTTTGGCAGCTGAAGTGCAAAAAAGGGCTCAAATTCCATTCCGTTTCCATTGCAGTGGACTATAATCCAAGCAACTGAATGAATCTCAGATATTAAATAAAATATTTCTCCAATGATGCTGAGGTGGGAAGCAAGGTGCAAGGAAGAGGATCAGATGAAGAATAAAGATGGCTTGGGGTACCTGGTGCTGAAATTTGGAAGGATCCCGACTGCTGACGGGGACCACGCTCCCGTAAACGTGCAATTCCCGGACAATGGAAACTCCTCCCTTCAGCTCGGGCCGGAACGACTCCTCCGAACATTTCCGCAGCCGCAGAAGGCCAACGAGGATATCTTGCTCGGGGTCTTCATAGGAGAGGAAGGTCTCCCAGCCCCCGTTGGCCACGTAATCTCTTCGAACCAATTCAATCTGAGGGAAGAGAAGAAACGACGCCGGATACGAAAAGGAAAAGAGAAAGGGAAAACTTCTTTAAAAATATTTAAGCAACATGTTGAACAGACCAAAACCAATTTCATGGATCCATAAACTATTATGATTCAGAGAAAACACGAAGTGCTTTCTTAAAGGCCAATTTAATTCCAGATGGATTTCAGCAGCACTGGGTAAGCACTGCTGCTACTGCAGTCATATTAAAGATAAACCATGCGACTACTTGAACAGAAGTGTATTTGCCAAGGGGACAGGACCAATCTTCTACCCCTGTTTGCCAGCTCTCCAGTAGCCTGGTGACCCACGTGGTTGCCTCTTTGTAAGTCAGAAACCTAAACCCTATGTTTCTTGAGTTACTCCAGTTTCATAATCACTGCAAGATGAAGAAAAAGGGGTGGAAAGGGTAACTCTTGCCACTAATTAAGGGACTTGCTCTAATTGAAATTCATCTCCAGTTACAAAGTCGCCATGCTCTTCTCAGTACTACTCTAAAGACCAAAGCAAAGGACCTCGGTATTTTTTCTGCAAATTCTCTAATACCCAAAAATCCATGAATTAAAGATTTGTTTACAGAAAAGCCACAAGGGATTCTGTCGCCTGTCTCCTCCACTCCACAACAAAGCCTCACAATTAAATCCCTTGCTGATTACAGAACAAGGCTCGTTTCAAGGCTGACGTCCAGCGCCCAAAGCAGACGTCTGCCGATGTGCCGAGTTCTCCAAGAGCACAAACTCCTCTCCAGCTTGTGTGTCAGGACAGCTGACATACTGATCCACATGGATGATCACACAGGTTTAGGATGGGAAAAATTTCTTCCCTGAAAGGGTTGTCAATCCTTGGCAGAGGCTGCCCAGGGCAGAGGTGGAGTCCCCAGCCCTGGAGGGATTGAAAAGCCGGGCAGACGTGGTGCTGAGGGACATGGGTCAGTGGTGGGTTTGTCAGTGTTGGGTTGATGGTTGGACTTGATGATCTGAAAGGTCCCTTCCAACCTGGACAATTCTATGATTCTATGAGATGGTCAAAAGACTTTTCCTTCTGTGATACTGATATAAATGTGACAAAAACCACCCTGGGTGGCTGGTGCACAGCAAAGTGTGACGCCACGGTCCCCAGTATCAGTCCCTGGTCCATAAACCATCCCATATGCTGGGTAGGAACCTCCCTCACCAGTGTGGGTCAGCATTTCCGTGTGGAATCCTACCACATCTCCAGCACAGCCTGTTTGAAACTTACTTTGACAAACAAAGGGAAAACCCAGTTGCAGATTACGCTCTTAACCTAAAACAGCTACTCCCAGCTTAAAAGTCTGCCTTATTCCCACTAAGGCTCTATATTGTGATCATTACCTTGATACAAACCTCCGACTTTGCAGGAACAGCAACTTCTACATCTTACACTTTCTGCTTTAACATGAATGTGGGTTCGTATCTGTAATGGAGCTGTCGTTGCCCCTCACCTTTCCAAACCCATCAATCCAATTGCTCTTCGCAGCCACAATTTTCTAGAGCATTTTTAAGGCTATTCCGTAGCACACCGTGGCCTCAACCATCCCGAGAGAGAGCAAGCAAATACCTTCTGCTGCGATGGAGAAATGCCACCAATTGGAAAGGCAGCTTAGAGACAGCTCTGGAAATAGCCAGCTACAGGCAAGTAATCTACTTCCAATTGATTTTGTTAAAGAAGAAAAACCACCCAACTTTTAAGAGCAGACACATCATCGCCATTATAAAATTACATGGAGCCCACTGATCCTTAACAGAAAGAAGCTGCACAAAGTGTAACTAATTACAGCAAGCGATTAATTCATTTCTGATCCGACATGATAGCCTCTCTTATCAAGAGGATGCGTTGTTTACTTATGAAGCCAAGGAAAACATCCTACCTTGTCATTAGTCTAAAGCGCATGAAAAATTATACCATCCCCGGAATATTTCTCTTGCACTGCTGTCATGATAAATTTTGCTAAGACTACATAATGACGTCCTCCTGC